>NC_088868.1:20632056-20897626 GCF_032884065.1 Artemia franciscana
GACTCCCTTTAACTAATATTCGACCTAGACTTAGTACATTAGTACACATTAGTATATTCGACCTAGACTTAGTACATTAGTACCGACCCAGACTCAATAAACGTACATTAAAAGTTACAAACAGACAAAATTAATATCAGTATCGCAAAACAAAATGTAAAATCAAGAAATCTACAACGTATGTGGCTAGATTTTAGGTTCGCGAGGAAGACATTTACGTTTATTGATGTGTTCGATTGTGAAAATAGTTTTAATGGACCAATAAAGGATTCTGAGTCAGGGATTGAGATTCCGTTTCTTCGTCTCGTATGATCCAGCTATAAACCAAATCTATTAGCTCTACTTCATTTTTTGCCTTCTTTCCCTAGATATTAGTGCCATACACTAGAATTGGGTGTTTGGTATCCGGGTCTGTGCTCATTGGGATAAAAATTGAGGCAGTAGTCTGCATATTTCAAGACGCAAAGACATGTGAAGTTGAGAATCTGATTTTCTAATTTTGGCCCTAAAACTTCAGGTTTGGCAATTTTTCAATTTGTTTCCGAGCAGTGGCACCGATTTACGAGGTTGTGGGAATGGGGCAACAATTTCCTTTTTAATCTTAGTGAAGAAAAAAATTTTTTTCTCAAAAGCAATGATGGAAGCTTTTTAAATTTTTCTGTTAAATGAAGATAAAAAAAAAATTCTTCAAATCAAGAGGGCAGAACAGAGCTCCTCTCCTCTTGATTAGTGTGATCATTCCGAGGATTAGGACCTTTTGGATTCTAGAAAATAGCCTGTTTTAAATTTTGATAAGTTTTTTTTTGACCTTTTCAATTTCACACGCGGCTTTTTAGGTGATCAAATTTGAATTGCAACTACATTTTCGGAGGTTGAGGAAATCCAGCTGTACCAATCGACATGTACGTCAGTATCTTAATATAATATGTCAATGTATGTCAATATAGCATCAATAGCTACGTTTTTCGAAAATGTGGTTTAGACTGTTTTGGCTTAACGTTGCTGATTTAGATTATAAAGTTGGAATGACTAGATTTACAATTTACTTTCGCTTTTGGTGTCGGGTGGCTATTTTGGTGTTTGATGCCAGCGACTCTTTGGCTGAAGGGCCATGAAACACTGATCAGCACTACTGATAGGGACTGTAAAGTCCAATGCCGTGTTCTTTACCTTACAAAGTTCAGTGTCAATAAATTAATTAAATGCAGTCATCTCAAACTTTGTTTAACTTGAACTAAATAATCTGACAACATATTGCATTTAACATTGTTTTAGCCTATTAAGTACAAAGAGACTTTTGTCTAGTAAAAAAAAGAATAAAAAAAAGAGTAAAAAGTAGTAAAAAGAGAAAAATGGAAAGTTCAAATAAGAGAAAATGGTATAAAAACTAATGTATGTTTAATTTATTTTATAGCTTTGGCTCTGCTGCAGCCTATTGGAGCTATTTTCCGCCCGTCACCTAGTCATTCTAAGCGCTGGATTTTTAATATTATCCACGGTGGTGCAGGCTACGTGACATTCATCTTAGCAGGTAACTTACTACCTTTTTAATGGTTTTATTTAAAAAAAATTACTTGACTAAAGTTGTATAAACGCTACCGTCAATCAGTGCGATTAATTTAATTTTACTGAAAAGATGCCAAGAAAAGATCTTTTAAACAAAATGAAGCATAGAAGGAAGTGATGGAAAAATGTATATTTGTGAGCTTTTTACATATATGAATAAATCACTTATAGGCAAAGAACAGTTTTTATCCATCAGACCCAGGATTCTTAGACCACAGTTTTTTGTTTTATAAGAAAAAACCTTCCCTTCTTAAAATAACAACCTCCAATTTCTTTGATTTTTCAGTATGTATTTCTAACTTTTAACCCCTTTGGTTTGTTTTTTTTCTGATTTCTTTCCCTTTTCAAGTAAATATACAGTTTAAACCTTGGAAGCGCTGTTTTGTTTTAGTTTGTTTGAAGCTATTTTTCCCTAAAATTTTAATCTGGCTTTTTACAAAGTAAATTCCTAAAGTGTTTATAATAACAGTCATTTCACTACACCATATAGCGATTCATTTTTACGATTCATGTCATATAAGTTCAAAAAAAATTTCAAAGTCCAAATGCAAAAATTAAGCATATATAAAATATAATATAAAATCAAGAAAACAAACTCTCTAAAGAAGTAGAAAGTCTATTAAAAGGTGGCTGTCATTGTCATAGAACTACGAATGTAATGTGTTTATAAGGTTAAGTAACTGTCTTCCTGAGCATCGAACACAGCGAAAATTCTTATGAGATTTGTAAGTGCATTAAAGTCTTATGAGGTATGCTCAATGATTGTGTTCATTGTTTGATTGTTATCTAAACGAACAAATATAAAAACGATAATTATAATTTTACAGTTGAGTAAAGCGCTGCATTGCCGCTCTTTTACTTGAAGCCAAAATGAATCAAACAGTTCGGGGTAACGAACTGTAGTTAGGAGCGACCTGGCTCAATAGTAATCGAAACTCTAAAAAGCGGAATTTTGATACCAATAGTTACATCAAAAGAATTGCATTTTAATGCTGATTTTCAATATATAAGTTTCATCAAGTTTAGTCTTACCCATCAATAGTTACGAGCCAGAGAAAATTTGCCTTATTTTAGAAAATAGGGGAAATACCACCTAAAAGTCATAGAATTTAAACCAAGTTTCAAGTTCCTATCTAGAAAAATGTGGAATTTTCTATTTTTGCCAGAAGACAGATCACGGATCTGCGTTTATTGTTTTTTTTTTTTTCCAGTGGTTTGTTTTTTTGTTGTTTTTTCCCCACCCAGTGGTCCTAGAATGTCGTGAGAGGACCCACTCTAACGGAAATTAAAAGTTCTAGTGCCCTTTTTAAGTGACAAAAAAAATTAGAGGGCACCTAGGGCCCCTCCCATGCTCATTTTTCCCCAAAGTTGCCGGATCAAAATTTTGAGATAGCCATTTTGTTCAGCATATTCGAAAAACCTAATAACTATGTCTTTGGGGACGACTTAATCCCCCATAGTCCCCAGGACAGGGGCTGCAAGTTACCAACTTTGGCCATTATTTACATATAGTAATGGTTATTGGGAAGTGTACAGACGTTTTCAGGTGGACTTTTTCGGTTTGGGGGTGGGTCTGGAGGAGGGGTCTACGCGGGAGAATCTTTCAATGGAGGAATTTATCATGAGGGAAGAGAATTTACATGAAGGGGGCACACATTTTCTAGCATTATTAAAAAAAAAAACAATGAGAAAATGAACAAAAAAAGTTTTTCGACTGGAATTTGGGGTGGATGCACGCAGCAAGTAGGGAGCGACATTAAAGCTTAAAACGAACAGAAATTATTCCGCATATGAAAAGAGCTGTCCCCTCCTCAACGCCTCGCTTTTTACGCTAAAGTTTTTTATTGTTTCAAAAAGTTGAACTGTGACAAAGAGTCAAACTTTGTTACAGTTCAACGTCTTTTATTGTTTCAAAAAGTAGAACTGTGACAAAGAGTCAAACTTTAGTGTAAAGAGTGAGGCGCTGAGGAGGGGAAAGCCCCTTTAACATATTCAATAATTTCTGTCCTTTTTAAGTTTTAGTGTCGCTACTTACTTGTAGTTATAAAAAGCTTGTTTTTTTATTTGATTTCCTAGTAAAGTCAAAACGGTTTTAACGATCTTTTCCTCTCACAGTAGTTGAAACAAGCCAGACAAAAAAAAATATTAGACAGGAAGTAAAATATTCTAAATATAATATATGATACTTAGGAATGCCCCCTGAACAAAGTCAAATTTTCTTTTCTGAATTTAGTTAGCGGAAGGAATTTTCACGAACGAGTCTCGCCATTTGATGAGCATAAAAATGTGATTCAGGGAATGTATGCAACATGATCTCCCCTTGTGGGCCAGTTGCCACCGTATCACACAGAACCTGTGCTAATCCCTTTACTTCCTAAATGCTTGACCATACTATTAATTTTCAAATTGGTTTTTTAAACATCATTTCTCGCAGATTTTAAGATCGTGTTGCATTGTACATTGTACATTGGTTCAGAAACTTATTAATGCATGCTCTTTCCAGTTATAAATTTGTTGCTCGGAACAATTTTAAAGGATGGGATTGAACCCTGGGCCATCTGGATCGTAGTGGCGTTTATTGGTGTTTATCTAATTGCTCAAATCGTTCATCTTGTATTTAAGAGATCACCAGTTAAGTCGTCAAGTACAGAAAATATGTTAGAAGTTTCTAGAAACCGAGTAAGTATACAATCACGAAATTTACTATGTTGCAGCATTGAGTACTAAAGGGTTTTCAAATATATTCTTTAACTGATTTTTGAAGATATTATCTTTTTATTTTTGTTATATTTTTCGTTGTAGTAATGACTTATTTTGTTCGGGAGCTACTGTCACTAAGTGGGATCTCATTATTTTGATAATTTGCCATAAACACGCAACACGCATGGCGCGTAAAAATCACACCTAATTTTATTCTATATTACAAAAGATGAGCTTCAATCCAATTGTTGCTATTGAACTTCTTTTATTGCTACGAAATAATCAGCAAAACACGTAATACTACGAAACAACACAGATAAATTAGTTTTTTAATGCAGTCTATTTTTAGCAATTATCTATTCACTATTTATTTTGATAAATAAATTTGCCATAAAGAGAAATATAAGCACTTAGTTTCTTAGCACCGGACATTATCATTATCCGCCTTTCCGATAGAAAGAGGCACAAATAAACTTGGTTCTAACAGATTTTTTTATTTAAGCATTATTGGATTGAAAGTCCCAAGTAGATTGTAAGTGAGGAGACCGTACATTTACATTGAACTATTAGTTGCATTTACTGAATTTCATTTGCTCCTCCCCCCCCTCTCTCTCCCTCTCTCCTTTCTTCACGAAAATTTTGTATAATTACTTTCATTAACTCATATAAGTTTTAACCTTGGTAAAGATTTTCCATAGGATATAATGGTGGTAATATGAATTTTTCAAACGCCACCTGAATCGCTGCCACGTATCAAAAATCGAATAAGAACTATAATCCTGTTTGCCGTTCAGTCGGCAAATTATTCATTTATAATTCAACCTATCTACGAAAAGCTGTAATGCTCTGTAGCAGTATGCGCCATTATTTGTCAGAGTAACCAGCATGTTTAAGCTGAAATTGTCCCTGCTATTTTTTTTTTTTTTTTCGGCAACGATTATGCTAGAATCTAGTTGGTTGGTAACCATCACCATTTACTTCCTTCATATCAAAAAAACGCTGCCTTCTAATGGTGATAAATAGACCTTTTGTCTTAAACATTCAGATCTGTTTAGCTGGACTACCGTATAAAAAAAGAAGTAATTCATTCATTAAAAGTAATTTCTGGACCTTTTATATCTATATTGTATAATAAATTTTTAATGCCGGCTTTTTGATTGACAATTAACAGTGTTTTCACCAACCTTTTGTATGGTGCAGTTTAGTGCGCTCTTAAGAGAATTTTGTTTTGAAATAATCTGTTCAAATTTCGCTATTTCCAATTTTGAGGCTTCATGGATGCATTTTTTAGGGAGATGAATAAGTTACATCTTATTGCCATCAGAATCAGACAGTGATTCTAAGTATGTATGATCAAAAGGCCAAAAGCCTGGCCCTTGGGCCCCACATCTCTTGTTAGAGTCGCTAATTGCAAATAAGAAGGTAAACTTGCAATATGAGCGTAAAAACGGGTTCTAACTTATACAAATAATCCAATTGAAGAGTTTTTTAGATTCAAGAGCAATGTTCCAATACAGAGGTCCAGAAACTAAAAACACGATTATAATACTCGTCTCACTTAAGGGTTTGATTTTCACCAAAATAAGAATAAGGCTTAAACTGCAATATAGAGTCTTGAAACAAAACGCAGTGTCTTGGTGAGGTTTTTCATAATGGATGTCAATTTACACCAGTTATTGTTCAATGATATTTTAGATGGTAAATCAAAAAGTGATATTTACGAACAGAAGTCCAAAGGCAAAACGTGGTAAAGATGCTTTGTGTTAGCTGAAAAATTGTATTAATATGACAAATTTTTATTACGCTAGCATTAGTACTGAAAAATCTTGACGTTCTTCTCTTAGAACTAACAACTTTTTTTTCATTTTCTGGAGAATAGGAAAAGAGTGTAATTTGCACTAATTGCTTTAAGTTTTGTATATTTCCCAACGTTTCTTGTTTTTTTTTGTCGACTTTTATTTAGAAATGGTACCCTGACAACTAGAACAACCGAGCATGGGTATTTATCAATCTGTAGCAAATAAGACATAAAAACGATACAATTTGTAATTTATCAACGGGAAATGTCGTATAGATTGTAAAGTTTTCCTTTATAATCGAACATAAGAAGGAAAACAAAAAATCATCAAGACCCAAACTGTGTGGGTGAATCTCAAATTTTACGGAACTGGTTGAGAAAGATTACTCTAGTTCTAGTCTCTCAGGTTTTGTTTCCATTGTAAGGCCTTTTTATTTCATATATACTTTAAAGCAGTAGTTTTCTATTTCTGACAGAGCCGTAATAAAACGTTAGAGATCTATTTATCTTCATAAAACTCCAATTGATCTCTTACTAGCTTCAAAGACATTAATTACATCATTGCCAAGACTAACAACATATCATCAAGGAACTTGATATAGCTTGACTCAGCTCTGCTTCCTAAATATTTTTTTGATTTTCTTAAAATTTTGAGAGCTTAAAAGCACATGAGAAAATATTAAAACGTTACTAACGACCAGTGGGTTAGGGGGAGCAAGAATGTATTAAGGGCTTTTATTCTAGAAGGGCCTAAAAAGCAAAATTTGAATGTCAACACCATGAGAAGATGCAGGGTACTATCATTTCCGTCCCATTCGAATCAGAAAGGAAGAAAGGAAAGGAAGGAAAGCGGATTATAATTTTTTCTAATGGACGGTTGCACAAGTTTGAAAGTAGTCTCTTTAGCAGGAAAATTCGATGGTGACTATACGCAAGACTGTGACAAGGTTGTCAACCCGTGACAATGTGTTCTGCTGTTTTTTTTTTTGCTTTTTTTCAACAAGATTGTCGAAAAAGTATTATTCAATGACAACACACAAAACAATCTATTTTCAAAATTTAGGGGAAGAGGGCAAAAAATGTAGGGAAAAATACCTCTAATCAGCGTCTCGTATCTATCTCTCACTCTCTTTTGCTATCCCTTCTGTCTCTCTCCTTTTCTCTTCCTCACTATAAAAGAAGTAGTATTAATTTTGGTTTCCTTTTTTTTCAGACCAGTTCGATGGAAGTTATCTGGTACATTTATTTAGCTGCAGCTCTAGGAATGACGATAGCAATAATTATATCTTTACTCTAGTCTGTTTTTATAGGGAGTGGGACTCGAATAAATTATTATTTGAATAAGGGTTTTAGTTTAAGCCACAAATTATAGCACATAACTTCTACTATGGAATAATTTATTTAAAATACAAAATTAATATACGATTTCAAAGGTAATTGCACAAATTTAATATGCGCTGTACTCTACTTTCTGTTTTTCCAAATTGCATTTACAATTTAAAATGCCCTCCTTTCAGTCAAGAGGATAGGAGAGAAAAAGGGTGGTAACTTCAAAAAAGAAGTAAAGATAACCAAAATATCAATTCGCCCGGGAAGGCCGTACTGAGCAGACATAGTTTCCGTAATTTTCGGACTATTTATTATATGGAATTTTACCTTCCAATTTCTCAAACTTTAATATGAACCCAATATAATTCATGGTAAGTTCTTATCTAAGTTAATGGGATGCAGTTTACAATATTTCGAATCAATAAAAGTTGCAGTAGCAAATGAAATGGACACTAATAGAATCATTCAAAAGTACATTCATCGAAACAAGTCAATCAAAAGGCTTAAAAGGAACGTAGTTACTTTGAATGCATACACGTGTTTTCGTGAATATCCCGATAAAATTTGCAGGTGTGTATGTTTGTAGCTGGGAAAAGGCGTAGCTGATGAAACTATACAGAAAGTACAATTGCATGCATTTGCGCAGGACTTACCTAAATAGCTTGCTTGGTTAATACTATTACAGAATCCTAGAAATCTAGGCGAAGCTTTGACTCTGATAGAAAGAGAAATCCAAATCGATGAGGCTATTAAAAAATTTGATCAGATAGTAATAAATATTATTCGAAACCAAGATAATGTTAAAAGGAGAAAAATGTGCAAGAATTGGAGATGTGAGCCATAGAGCTATGGGGCGCGAATAGGGCCCAGGTCTGTCTTCCGTGAATTTTGACGACCAGTCAGATAATCTCAGGTCCTTAGTTGCTTGCAACGCTAAGTATTTTGGATTATACCACCTCCTCCCGTAGAGAATATTGGGGTAAACAGGGACAGGTCAAAAATATATAGAAACAGCTATAGACCCAGATGGGAGCAGCAGGCTCCAAAGCAAAATATGCAAAATAGAAAAAGCTTCATTTGCTATTATTGTGGTAAGGCGCCAAATCATTATGCAGCAGAATATCGTACCAGGATACGAAATGAAGGCTTAACTTATACTAGAGTAAACAAGTTTCAACCACAGGTTGAAATAAATTTAGAAAGCCATAGGACAACTAATAGGTGGCAAGTACAAGTGGCAGGACGTCTTTCAGGTGGGGAAGGAAGTCGCAGTATTGAAGAATTTGTCATAAGAAATCAGACAGAAAACCATGCCTAAGGCCAAAGAATCTTGGGTAGGATCAGAAATTTTTTTAGCCTAATAACAGCGAGCTTTTAAACGAAGGACTCAGCCTATGAGGGTCGCCAGAGCTGTACCTTTCACTAGACCCCTATATAGCTTAGAATGTCGCAATTCCAAAAATTTTTGTGATTCATCCATTCTGCGTTGTTTTAAGATATAGTGTTTTCAAAATTCACGTTTTCAGAAAATTTCCAAGCAATGTACAGAATCACATTAGTAACTATCGTAATAGGCTTGCTTCGGATACAGATAAATAAGCTTACAAATATAAGATACTATCCCATATAATTTAGCCTAGGAGATATGGAATTTACTGTCAGAACAATTATACGTGAGCAGCTACCTATTTCGTGTGTCTTAGGGATTGACGCCGTAAGAAAATATGGAGTTTTGTAGGACCCAATAAGCAATAGCATCACCATCACCAAACCCAACCCAAATGCTAGGGCAGTTTGCGCAGCATCACGAGATAATAGTGAGACCCTTCAATACAGTTCACAATTAAATAGCCGAGTAACTTTAGAAGGATAAACTACTGCTCAAGTTTTAGCTTTTTCCGATACTGAAGACCCTAAAGGACTTCCCCTCAGTTTTCATAGAAAGCTAGAAAGTACAAACTGATAAAGGAGCGGTACATCTGAGCCTATCTAATTAAAGCAATGAAAAGTAACACTTAAATAAGGGTTTCATAAAAAATTTAAATACAGATATGAAATCCTTAAGCAGTCCGAAATTGACTATAAATTTGACTAGTCAAAAGCAACCTGGAATGAAACCACCAGACCAGGAACAACAAGGGACAACAAAGACTGAATATTTAAAGCAATTCAACTCAGATCAATTGTCACCCAATGTTAAAAATTGTGTAGGAAATGTATTACGAGTGTATAAATGTTTTTTTTTTTTGCATAACATATACCCGATTATGGCTCAACTAACCTAATTACACACAAAATACCTACAGTATGGACACCAATCAATAAACACCCTTATAAAACACCATACCATTTAAGGTCTTGGTTGAACGACCGGATCAAAGAGATAAAGAAACAAGGAGTAATTAAGGCAGAAGTTAGAGAGTGGCGTTTTCCGCTAGTAATACTCAGAAAAAAAAAGATAATACATGGAGATGTTGTGTAGATTGTTGAGCTTTAAAAACAGTAACCGTAAAAGACGTCACGAAATAGACCAGAATAGATTCAATTCTGGACTCATTAGATGGGTCACAATATTAAACGAATGTTGACCTGATTGCAGGATATTGGCAAATAGCCAGAAAGTAAACATAGAGCAACGGTGATTCTTGATGACGGTTGAGCCATTACCTTTGCACGCATGCCTTTCGGGTTTCTTTTAACCCCAGTTGTTCTAGCAGACTCATGAATTTAGTATTAAAAGATAATGAATATGAGAAAATTAGCGTTCGGGATAAGAAGGAAAACAGACACCTTAACTTATTCTGATGACGTGATTTTATTTACCGAGACAATAGAAGACCATTTATACGTGCTTAGAAGGATGCTAGGAAATTTCGTAAAGGCTGGTTTAAACGGAAACCCAAAAAGTACTGATGTGTCTGTTCAATGCAGTAGCATTTTTAACAGCCAAGTCACGCAGACTCAACAAGAGTATCCTCATTACAGTCATACAGACGAAGAGACTCATACAACTGATCATACCTCCGAGCGACGTGTCCGCAGATTTTACATAAGTGGAGCTGCAGAAAGGCGGAGAATTGCACGTTTCTTCATATTTGCGTGGATTTTTTAAAGGTAGATGCCATAACGAGTGTTGTCTTCTGCCACACAAATCTCTGTGTAAAAAATTTGCTCATGGATTTTGTTTCATGAATTGTTGTCCTAATGTGCATCTCACTATCCACAGAAGTAGAAAGCTGCAATGATTAATTGTGAAGTCCAAAAAACAGGGAGGGAAAAATCACCTCTATTGATGCAGGGTTGCCGAAGACAGCCATATCCGGTCCCTCTCATGAGTTTCAACTTCATGTCGCCTGTCTTAAATCAGCCAATACACATCCCTCCTCCATCATACCGGCCCCCCTCTTGAAACCCTGGAAAAACTGGCAAGAACGAACATTAGACAGCCAGCCTTTCGACAATCCGTCCGGTCTAGACAACCAACGGAGTGGGAATTTTAAGCAAATCAAAGATTCACCCACCATTCAAACCATGTTTTCCGAGTTTCACAGCTTAGAACCGATTCAGTGTGCTGGCAAGCAAATTAAGCCCTTAATTCATCCCTATTCATTTCCGAAAATGCTAGTGTTAAATGTCCGATCACTCATGAACAAAATGAAAGAGGTCGAACTATGCTTGAAAAACGGACTTATTGATATTGCTTGTATCTGTGAATCGTGGTCCGCGACTGAAAAGTATGTTGCATTTCATGGATATGATACCTATTTTAAACAAAGAATGACACCTGATGAAATTACAGTAACACATGGTGGTGGTGTTGGTATTATTTGTCGATCATCAACAAAAAATAGAGTTCTCAATTTCAACAATATACCAAATAAACACCGTTTCGAAGTCTTATGGTTGCGGTGCAGGCCTAAGATACTACCTAAGGAAGTGGCATCACTGATGACATGTGTTGTTTATATCCGTCCCGTGGCCTTCATCATAAAGACCTTGTGAATTACTTACTGAATTGCACTGACAATGTACGATCCTTGTACCCTAACGCTGGTATCATAATGACTGGCGATTTTAACGACTTGGATCCCAAATGGATAAGCAATTCACTGTCACTTAAGCAGATTGTTTATGTGCCAACAAGAGGTAAAAGTATGTTAGATCTCACCTGTAGCAACTGTACGGAATATAACAATATCCCAGTTTTATTACCCCCACTAGGTATGAGTGACCACCTATGTGGTGCTTGGGTACCTAATCATTTTATCCCAAATAGACAAACAAATAGTGTGGTGTACAGGCCCTACACACCTGAGGAAGCAAATCTCTACAAAAAATGGCTCAAAAATCGTAACTGGCGTGATATCCTCTCATTGTCATATGGTGACAAAATGGCACGTTTATTTTGTAGGGAACTGTTCGAAAAATACTCTTAAATTTTTCCACAAAAAACAAAATATTTAAAACCTAATGAAAAACCGTGGATTATTCAAGATATTCGGGATCTGATAAATTGAGGAATGAATTGCATTTAATTGGACCTGAGGAAGATTTCAAAAGATTAAGAAATATAGTTCTGTATAAAATGAGATATTCACATAAGCAATATGGTTCAAAAATAATAAGCAAAATACGTCAATCCAATTCAAGGAAGCTCTATCACACAGTCCAAAAGATTATCGGCAAAAAAGTGACCAAAGTTGAAGTTAGAGATAATGATGGTAAAACCCTGCAACCTAATGAGATTAATGAATTGTTTGCATCAATTTATAAAATCCATCCGCGACTAACTATTACCACCTAATGACTCAGTTTCAATTATCCCTATCCTAGAGATTAGTTCATTTGTTAAGAAGTTGAAGGCACTTGATTCTCGTAAATCTAGTTACCCAAATGGATACCAATTAATTTGATTGTTGAGTGTGCTAATCTTTCATCTGCTCCTCTAACGGCAATTTTTAACAATGTTTTATTGATGGTGTTTTCCTTAGTATTTTTTAAACAGGCATACGTTACCCCAATCCCCAAATGTAAGGACCCTAAGGGCATACTGATATGGGGCCGATTTAAAAAACACCAGCTCTTTCCAAAGTGTTTGAAAGTTTTATTTTTGATTGTTTATTTGAGGACCTAAAACCCGGATTTAGACCCGGGTATAGTACTGTTCATTATTTGGTTGGTTTGTTAAATTGATTGTTTAACAAACGCATAGAAAAAAAATGGGGCTTATGTTGATGCGTTATTTGCTAATATAGCAAAGGCTTTTGATAGTCTTGACCATAATGTAGTAGTTGAAGAAGCTAAGGTTATGAGTGCCCGTCCATTTGTTGTACGCATGCTGGCTAGTTTCCCTTTTTAGAAGATCTCAGCATGTCCAAATCCCTTGTCATGTGCCAACTGATTTTTGGATATTTTTTTGCGGTTCGCCACAAGGGACTAAATTAGGCCCACTTTCTTTTCGAATCCTTTTTAATCGTATTATAGCAACAGTTCGAGAACGTTTTAAGTTTGCTGATGATTTGACTGTTTTATCACTGTAACTAAGCCCTCGGACTACTGAAAAGTCTGACTTAACGAGATGACCTAAAAGCGGAATTAGCAAAGGTAGAACTGACGGTCAGCGAAACTGAGAGCTCTTATATAACTTTTTCCTTTCTGAAGGTCAACAGCCACTCTTCTATTTCCCTACT
Source organism: Artemia franciscana (assembly GCF_032884065.1). Lineage (NCBI taxonomy): Eukaryota > Metazoa > Arthropoda > Branchiopoda > Anostraca > Artemiidae > Artemia > Artemia franciscana. The sequence goes on from NC_088868.1 coordinate 20,645,140, forward strand.
GCCGATAAAGAAAACTGTTGAAATACTTGGAGTACTTTTGGACGAAGATTTGAGATGGAACTCGCACGTTGACTATCTGACTAAAAAATGCGCCTCACTTTTACATTCGTTTTCAAACCTAAAGAGATTTGGTATGCCAACTGAGGTTTTGAAATCTATATACTGCAGCTGTGTTAGACCTTCTCTTGATCATGCGTGTCCAGCTTGATATCCGGGTTTGACGAAAGATCAATCAGATAGACTTGAGATGATAGAAAAAAGAGCTGTAAAAATTATACTTACACATAGCTACTCATATGATGAAGCATTAAAACAAGTCAACTTGAATCCACTTGATAGTAGTAGACGTAAGCTGACATATCGATTTGGATTAAATTGTTTGAATTCCCCAGGTCATCGTGGTATACTACCCAACTTTGAGAGCCACCCTACTGAAGGACCAGTCACCAGACTCCGACAAATAAAAAATAATTGTCCACAGTTAATGACTTACCCAGCCTCTAGCACCGAAAGATATTGCGAATCATTTGTTCCTTATCGGTAATTTAATAATATTACCTTGATAAATATTTAATGTTTGATGGAGTTTATTTCAGGTATTTGCCTGTGAGTGTTTTTGAATATACCAACCATTTATATACTTAATTATTACGAAATATTCTATATAAACGGTCGCTATTTTTTTGTGTGTGTGTTGCTCTTTATTTGTTTTAGGCCTTTTTTTTGTGTCATGACATGCTCATGTTAGCTCAAGCTATTGCAGTGAATAAAATATATTCTATTCTATTCTAACCGAGGATGAAAGAAAATACTCAACAGTTGAGAGAGAATATTGGACAATCGTAGCAAACACGCGACATTTTTGCCAATCTTTACTCACCAAAAAGTTCACTTTTTCAGGTTGATCAAGAATCACTAATTTGGATGCACACTAAGTAGAATGGTTCGGCAAGAGTTATGAGGTGGGTACTTGGCTTGCAAGAATACGACTAGCAATCAGTTTATATCAAAGGCCGTAGTGATATTTCACCCGATTTTGTTACGAGGAACCCTGGCCGAAATGACGAATCACCTGTTGCAACAACCCTAGATAACCTTTTCGCCGATAGGGACGTTTTGTCAAATAATAATACATCTTTATACAAAGATAAAGATGAATTCCTTGCAGCCATGAAAGAATTTTTAACTAAAGGAAAAGAGCCCTCATAGCATTTCAAACACTATTTCAAAGAAATAAAGTCATTATGGAATAGATGATGATAAAAATGTTCTTTTCAGATATTACAGACCGCCATAAGGGTACAAAAGCAATGAACTAAGACTGATACCAGTTTTACACAAAACTTTGGAGGGGGATATATTACACATGTCACATATTGTGTGTGGATGTCACATGGAGAAAACAAAAAATATGGGAAGAATTAAAGACCATTTTTGTTTTTCGAATATGTACAAAAGGTTAAAACATACATTCAAGGATGGGAAGAATACAAGCAAAAAAATTCCCCCCCTCCCTCCGAAAAAGGCACGTCCAGAACTAGAAACGCATACTGTCCCAAACGGTGTCGGAAATTTAATCTCATCGCTGTTTGGGGGTTAGGAGGGCGATTGCCTGTTTCAGAGAAAGAAAAGAGTTGTGTTTTAGCAGCAGTTGATTCAAAATTTGGAATTTGCCAAGGCAAAACAAAAAGAAAAATACAAGGAACAAATCAATATGTACGACGTATTTCGCTATCAAATATGACGGGAGTTCTATCCGTCTGACTGGGAAGATTCAAGTACGTTAACGTTCACGTATGCTTCTTCCAGCTGAAGACAAAAGGGGGAATATGGACCAGTTTCCATTTTAAGCCAAAAAGACACGCCAAATAGCGTATAAATGGGTAAGAAGGGGTTATGCACAGGACCGAGTTCATTGACTTTTTTATAGATGCAAGTAGGAACTGTTTTACGCAAAAAGGGAGGGGGGAATGTTACAATGACTGACACCTCCCAGGGCAAGGAATTTTTCCGAAGACACAATCAATTGGTAAACTTTTAGGCAAACAACAATTGGTGATTTCTATTGCAATAATAAGGCAAAATCAATGAAGTAATATGTGTTTGATCCCAGTTTCTAAAAAAAACACATTCATGAAGTTCGGAAGAATGCCAAGACACGCCAAACGAGATGGCGTCGGTGATTCTATTCTCTTCGCCAATAGCGCCAGTTTTCTAGTCTTATAAGTTACCCATTCTCTTTGTTTGTTTTTTCTTTAAAAATAAAGAACTAAATTAACTGGATAGATTAAGTAAGCAGTTCCAGGGATTCAAGAAAATCTGTGATTTTCAATGAGGGAAATGGGCCCCGGAGATCTCAACCCTGCATACATCTTTGAAACCCGTTAGGGTAGAAGTTTCGGTCCTTAAATCCCAATCTCCGTGGCTAAACGCTGTAAAAAAAGAAATCTAATCCGTACACGACTAGCATTTTATAGTTTTTGAAACCGCGTTATTTCTTCTAGGTCAATAGGATCCCTAGAAAGACCAGATACTTATATCCTCAAATCCTAACATCGACCGCACGGTATACTGAAACAAAAAAATCCATCAACGTGAGCCTGCCATTAGATTATTAACGATCAAATGAACACTCTAGAAGGGAACTCTGATCAGTGGCAGCTGAAGATCTGTGTATGCAAGGGTATTTTCCATTACTTTTCGAGAAACAATCCGCTCAATCAATGAAAACAGAGATAATTACAGTTTTTTCAGACTAGGAACGTTCGTATTTTTGTGAGCAAGGACGTATTTTATGCCTGTTTCAGTCATTTTATTCAATATTTTATTTATTTTTAAATTTAGCCTTGATGTATTTGCTTTACGTAATACAACATAATTTTCTTAAATATGAGGGAAGCTGCAGTCCGATTAAATACTTTTTACGCTAAACTTAACATTTTCATCACTGCTTCTATCTAAAAAAAAAAAGAACAATAAAACTACTGTTTGCTGTTAGAAACTGCCATTTTTGCAATACGAGGCTATCTTTTGACCTCACGCTGCACGCCTGAATTACTAATATAGGACTTTAAAGTCGGTTCATGAAATGGTGCAGTTTCATTCCTTAGGAAATACCGGTTCTCGAGCTTTCTAGAGACAACCAGTGCCACAGCAAACTCCGTCCATGTTGACTTTTGACAATATTTGAACTATCAATCGGGTAGCGAAGTTTTTTTTTCATAGGCAAATGGTGCGATGGTTCAATGGCACAAAATATGGACTTCATTAAGGCGAAGGTCATTGGGATCTTCCCCACTCCCGAGGAAGAATAATTCACAAGAGTGTGCAAAAGACGGGAAGTATTCCCCCAAAATGAATTCTCTTCTAAGAAGGATTGAGTTAGTTTCCCTGGTAGAAGAGCACGGGTATAGACAATCGATTAAAACAAACCAAAATATTTTTTCAAGTACACCTAAGCATGTAGGGTGGATGGGACTAGGAGCTTGGTTTTCCTTCCAAAATACAAAACTTTTTTCTTATCTTTTCATCTAAACCTTTATTTAAGCTATTTTAGAGAGCCTTCCTCTACACATCTACATAAATCTTGCCCATTTACCTGTCCGACTCGTAAAAGAAGATTCACATGCACTAACATCAGCTTAGCTAAACAAAGAGTCCAACTCAATTCTCTTAACCTGAAATTCCCAGTATTTTGCCTCTTTAGAAATGTCAAGATTTAGAAATGTTATTTCCATCCCGACGACTTTTTCCGTATAACTAAACTTAACTCAAAACAGTTTTGGAACTCTTTTCGCATGGGCTACAGTCTTTAGAGGAAGAAACAAAACATAATAGAGTAACAGAAAAAAAAACCTTGACTTTTGATAGAATTCATCTGTTTGTTTTAGCGAAAGTTGAGTTTCTAGTCGTAAGCCGTTAAATTTAAAAGTTTTTGGGTCTTCTTTGTTCATTCCAGAACACATGTTCTGTTTGATCACAATTCAGGCCCCTGCAATTCTTAAGATACGATACAAAATTTTTCCTGACTTTCTTACAAAACAATCAAAGAATAGCTCTTATCCACCTCCAAGACAGCTTGCTTAAGCCTCTCGGTACAAAAAGGGTATATAGATTGCAAAATCTTGCCTTTAGCAGGACTTGTTACTTTTTATCGAAGCCAGTTTATATACAAATATTTTCAAAATTGTTTACCAATATGTTTTAAAAGCACGTATGAATTAGGAAGTGATATTCTACACATTCTACGAGACAGTCCGATATAATTCGTCTTCCGCTTGCTATTACCCGTAGATCTCAATTTTCTATTTGGCATCTAGGACCCCATGCATGGAATTGTTTACCTACGACTTTGAGAAACATGGATAACTTTTTTGAATTTCGCCGGGAATTAGAGCTATTTTGCCTTAATATTTATGGTTTTGATAGTTGAGTGGACTTCAAGTGGAGCCAAGATGTTGGTTTCGTTCTAGGCGATACTGGTCAAGTGGTTTTAGTTTCTTTTTGTTTTGTCCTTTTTGAAGTGTAATTCCGTATCGATTGAATTGCAGGGTAATTGAATTTTTTCTTCTTCTTCATTTCTTTTTCTTTTCCTTTGCTTTTCTTTTCTTCGTCTTTTCGTATTGTTTTTATTTGTTTGTGTATTGGGGCTGTAAGCCCAAACAAGCTTTGCTTCGGGCCATTTGTTTGTTTTGTTTTGTTGTTTATATTAATAAACCGATCTTTCTCTCTCTCTCTCTCTCTCTCATTCGCCTTTAGCATTTGTTGGATCGCTCTGTCCTATAGGTGGCTTAAAATAAACAAAAATCGGGAAGAAGATCAGCTTCCTAATTTTGTAAGTGACTGCAACAAGCAATCTCTGCACGTCTCACAGAATAAACCAAAGGATCGGCACAGCTTACTCACGAATATATTCGACACAGCTTTTTTATTCATATTTTCACGGCGCCAGGTACAAAAACGTATCTGATATGCCGCTATTCATTTAGCGCGTTTCGAAGCATCAGGGGCAACATTCTCAGGAAGATCATCTCATATAATAGTGCACACCCGATGAAGCTGTTCATCAAGTACTCGGTTCTTGGCGTGTTTTCCTTTAGACAGTTGGACCAACCTGTGTGCCTTCGTGTCTGCCTTGATGACTGAACAAAGAGGGGTACAATGCGAAAAAGTTCGCCTGAAGGAGGCGAATTCATGTACTTGTAGAAAACAGCTAATGTACTGTAGAAACGAAGCATAACCCTAATCGTAGATTCAGCTCTGGGATGGGCCTGTTCTCAGTCAAATTGATAGATGATATTCGGCTTTATTCTCTTAAACAATTCTATCTTGTCAGCACATAAAAATTTACTCAAGCTCATACTGAGGCTTAGTTGTGTTATGAGACATTACTTCTATCCTCTCATGTGATAAAGGGATGAGCTGAGGCTAAAACAAAGATGAGAGTGAAAAGAATTAATATATATATGTTTGCGTATATTTATATAAACCGTTAACTCAACAGTTGAGTGAGATGAGGAAGCTTCTAAAATAAATCACAGTTTAGCCTTGCACCGAATAAAACACCGAAAACTATATTGTTCTGCTTCGCAGTGCTGCCGCATTCTATGCTTCTACATAAGTGAGAGGAGTAATACTATCATGTGCGACCAAAATTGTACTAGGAGCTTTCTTTTCAGTCTCCATGCTCTTCGCCTTCCAAGCACGGAGCTTAAGAATGATAAGAGCAATGGTTAGCGGCAAAGGAGTCATAATTGCAGATGCCACGGGAACAACTAAAAGAGAAGAGAAGCTCTCGATAATTCCATTCAGCACTAAACTATATAAACGCTTCATAAATATTTCACTCAGAATAGTTTGATGTGAAAAATTTCCATTTATTTCCTTTTTTACAACTAGAGAAAGAATTCTGGAAAAAGAAGGAGGAGAGGAATTTTTTTTTCATTACTTTTGTTTTCTCGGCTGTTTTAATATTAATTAAAATCAAGAGTAACAGATGTTAATTTCAATATTTCCATGTCTCTATCTTAAAATTCGAGTTGGCTTTATGACTTTTTTTTTTATTTTTTGCTAAGAATCACTATCGTTATAAATACAGCTAAAACATAAAGGCGAAATGAAAAATTTCTGTAGATTCGGCGACACTCAATGCTTCTTTAAATTTGATTGCGTCCATTACTTACTTAAAACAAGTTAAAAAACGACGAAAAAGATGTCATAGCTACAGATGCCTATCTATTTGATATTTCACTTTTATGTACAGTATCTATTTTTGATACTTATTTATATTTCTTGTTTTTCTCTCTTTCTGTACTCCATCTTTGTCACTTTTTTGTTTTGGTGGATAATAAAGTATTTCATTCATCCATCCATTATATTAAGTAACGTATATATTAAGCAACATATTTGATTCCATTATAATTAATTCTCATTTTTTCTACTATTAGTGTCTTATTTCCTACTTTTCTTCTATTTTCTACTCTTTTCTCTTTCTACCCTTTTCTGGCAGAATTCTATTGTTTTATCCCTAAATGAGGGACTGGAGATACCTCACCTATTTTAGAAATATCTTTTCTAAATTAACAATCGGAATAAAAAAGAAAAACATGCAGAAAATATCTAGACGACTGTTATTATTATTGTTATTAGCTTTCACTAACTATGAACAACACTTACGACAAATCTTGTCACCTTTGCGCATAAAATAAGTCCTTAACCCAAAAATTTTTCTTGAAAACGAGTTAGCAAGGTGAAAAGATCCTATAGTGTGGTTACATTTGCGGTGCCGCTTTTCTTCATAGCAGGTAGGCGACTACCCATGGTTGCCACAATAGTCTTTCAGTGTCTCAACTACTGATGAATCAATTAGTTAAAAACAGGTCTTTCTAGCCTCTTTACTATCTACATTTTTGAGAGGATTTTATCGGTTTCAAAACATTATTTAACCTAGAGTTATTCAAGTAGCCAAATGAGTGTCAATAATGTGCAAGCCTAGGTTCACACAGGTGCTCATACAGGAGCAATATTTGTTTATCACCTCTACTTTGTCAAGCAATATTATGAGTTGAGAAAATTTTATCAGACTACTAAGCAGCTTTTACAACCATTTTCTTCCACAGCACTAACAGCTGTTGAAGTCGTTTTACTGTAGAGCTAAGCAATATTTAAGGCAATTTTCTCTACACGACATTAAAAACTGTTGAAACAGCTTATCCGACAGTTAGGCAGTTTTTGTGGCATTTTTTCGAAACAATAGTAACAGCTATTGAAATTTGTTTATCAGACGGCTAAGGAACTTTTACGACATTTTTTTGAAGAAGAAAGGTATATTCGTTCGACAGCGGCCAAACTTTTGAAAAGGATATTGATACATAAAGAACAAAATAATTGATTATAAAGAGAAGGTGAGGGGTTAACTTCTGTTCCTTCAGCGCCTTACCTTTATTCTAAATTTTAATCTTTTGTATAGTTTTTGCCTATTTTGTATAAGTAGTATTAATATTTATTTTAATTTTTTATTGCTTTTTACTATTATTTGAAAAAGTTTTCTTTATTTTCATTGCCGTTCCTTTTTGTATCATATTGAAGGGGGTTATCTTAAGCAAGAAGGGGGTTGCCACTATAATTAGACTTACTCCCATTGTGTCAAAGTTAAAGTTTTGAAACTTAAGACAATTCAAGATTATATATTGACCATACTCTATACAGAGCTCTAGATAAGTTTAATTTGGGCATAAAGAGAAGGCAGGTATGGGCAGTGATGGTTTACCTCATATTCTTATAGGAGTATTTATTATATTACGAATATTAGTGCGATAAGGCTTAGTATTATTTCGATTCCTCTTTGGGGTCTCATTCGCACATCGTTAAAATTACTAAGGGTCACCTTAAGATGCAGGTTTCTTCAGTAATTATTGACATTTTCGCAACTGAGATAATATAGTCCCTCTATACTTGACGCTACTATCCGCCCCATTCTCAGACGCAGAATACTTACTCATAATCTCACCTGGTAAAACTTAGGTGATAATAATAACAAAACAAAAATGCCCGTCAGATAGCATCTTCAACTTCTTATTTGAAGACAGTAATCTTATTTTCCCAAATGATGTTTGTATCCCTGTTCCTAAGGTAACAAACATGTTGATGACCTTGATTGAATAAGATATTTCATCTGTAACGAGACTTCTGATCACGCGACCTTGTGCAATAAGATACAAGGTTGACTTTTACCTAACAAACTGGAAAACAATATTACAAATTAAGCTTAACGGACTAAATCATTATTGAAAATACTTTTCAAATTAGATTTTGTTTTTTCTGTGGTTTATCTTTATTTTAAAATGGACCTGAATTTATTGCTAAGCAAAGTCGTCAAGTTCTGCAAAATGTTGCATAAATGTTACAGCAAGTAGCTCACTTTACGCAAAATTCTCTGATATAAGAAACTAAATATTCCAACTAACAAGTCATTCGGAGTTTCCTTCGACTTAACTAAACTTAGTTAACAAACAAGTATAATTTTTTCGCTTTTTTGCGTTTTATCTGCCAGAAAGTGAGCCAAAAAAGTTCACCAGGCTTTTGTAAATAGAAAGAAAAGTTTGGCAGAAAACTCGAAGTTGCTATAACGTGAGCCGTACAAGATATTAGGAACGGACCATCAGGTTTAGAAAGGTGAGGCCTGAAATAGTCAAAACAATGAAGTAGGCCGAAATCATTTAGACTAACACGAAATTAGCCTTTAAGTGAAAATTTTAAATCTTGTGTTTCCTCTTACAGAAAGAAAAGTAAACTCAAGCCTTAGAAATTCAGCCTCTGAGTGAGCGATTTTAATAAGCAACTGCATCATTCAATCTGGGAAACCCAAAATGAATCATCATATTTTGCAAGAGTTTACTTTTACCATGAAAGCCTTTTACAATAGAGGCTAGCATAAGCTGTCGAGTTCAAATTCCTTGCCAGAAACTCTTTGTATATATATATAAGAACGAAGAATTCTAAATAATTGTTTCTTAGTCAACTTTTTAGTTAACGAAGAATCCGTTGGTCCAAAAAAACGTTCAAAGTTAACTAGGAATTCAAAAAAAAAAAAAACGGCAAAATATACTTATTAGTTAGCATATAGGGTAAGTCGAACGAGGCTCAGCCCGCCAAGGTCTGTGAAAAAAAATTGCCAAGAAACAAAGTGAAACAAAGAAATATATAGACTTGTTCATACTCTTAAAGGATGCAGGGATTTCTTTCTTATGGTGTCACGAGTGTAAATATTCTAAAAATAGCAAGTCCATAAAAGGCGGAGCCCAATCCAAAAAAAACGGCAAAATATAATTATCAGTTCACATATAGGGTAAATCGAACGAGGCTCAGCTCGCCAAGGTCTGTGTAAAACAGACCTTGTCCCTTACGATCCTCTTTTAGCAGCAAAGGGATAGATTAGCGTACTTTCTTTCATGACTGATTGGCTAATCCCGGGAGTTTCTATCTAAATCTAGAACGACTATGGCCTTAATGTAAAAACATAAAATATGAGCAGTTTGATATTTGTACCATACCAGCAAAGCCTTTGGTGTTTGAAGAAGAAAAAGAGAGAAAGTAAGAAGCTAATAAGATAATACTAGCTTCAAAAACAGATCTAGTGATATATTTTTTGCATTCTGCAAAAGGTCTTGTGTTTAATTTCTTGTTTGTTCTACAAAACCCAGGCTAGACTCTCCCATGCTTCAATTGTCTATCTTGTACGCATTGATTCGGTAGATCAATGGAAAACTGAGGGAATGTTAAATATACTACAGATACCAAGATTATTTTTTAATTAGATGCCAATTCCAGTGTAAACCGTTCAATTTTGAAAACCTTAGATTCAGCCGCATCCTGCAAATTCACTATTTCAAAAGAAATATATCTCCAGTATTATACAAGAAATAAATATATATCAAGAATTTCTATATCTAGAGAAACATAAGATTTCTGCATACCTGTATTTAAATCAGCATCAGGTTGAGGTAGCGTAAATCTAAGGAGAAAAATGGCAATGCCCGTATTTTGTAGACCAGTTTCAACAGAAATTGCAATAACGTCTTCAATTGGACGTCGCAACAAATACGCAGCTACGGCCCCAAAACAATAGCCTAGGAATGGTAGAGAAAAACCGGCAGTGAACACCTAAAAAGAAATTCGTACAAAATACAAGAAATTATACCCATAACGATGTACACGAATGGGCATGGTTCCCACCCTTTCTGAATTTAGCCTAACTGTAATAAACCACGCAAAAGGGCGTAGCCAGGATTTTTGCTTGGGGAAAGATTTTTTTCGGAGTAGGGTAGGGGAGTGGCTTACAAATCAAACTTTAAAAAAAAAAAACACATCACAAATTCGTTTACGTGGATTTTGTTACGTTTTTTACGAGGAGGACAGCAATTTATAGAGGGGGGTTCGAACTCGTAATCCCCCTCCCTAGATACGGCCTTAACCACGCATAAAATTTATTTTGTAAGATGATCATTAGGAAAATGTCCTGATATTCCTTGGCCCAGACTATGTGCATCTATCCTAATAAATATATTGGCCAGCATTTATCATAGCCTAAGATTTGAGCTGTTTTACCCATAATACTGAATTAATTTAGGTTCACGTTCTAACCTAAACTTTAACAGGAGATAACTGTACATCCTAATAGAGGAGATAACCCTAAAAACTAGACAATTTACGGTTCCTGTTTTGCAACTAAGAGACTATTTTCCTGTTGTCGTTTCTTTCAATTTCTTATAATGGTTCCAGTTATAATACATTACTCTTCTATCTCTGTAATTTTGATTGAACATATAGCTAAAATTAATTAAAAAATTATACATAAAAACGTCTAAAAAATGAAATCATCATCATAAAAAAACTAATAATAAAAAAGAAGAAAAACACATTAATAGTAAAAAAAAATATACCGGTGGCCTTTCTCTTGATATAAAAGCATAAACTTTATTGTCGTGACGAAATCACACCTTCAGTTCGTTTTTTTTCACTCTTTTTTTTTTTTAGAGTTAAAAATTTGAGGAAGAATACTATTTTTTATGGCAATGTCTGTCGCGATATCGATTAAGTAAGTCATTTCACGATGTGGTTTTACTAACATTGAGATTTAATGCTAACTTTTTGAGGGAGTCAGTTGAGACCCAACCCGTTCAAACAGAAGATTTGTTGATCTAGCTAAAAACAAGCTTATTTGATTCGAACTTCGTTGAGACTGGTATATCATAGTAATCATACTTATTGGATAACTAATCCTTTGACATTTAAAACGCACAACAAGTTTCATATCTGATAATGTGTACAGAAAGAAACCCATCAAATTCCTAAAATATCATTATTGCTCAAAAGGTTGTTTTCGTGTAGTGTGGAATTGCATCATAAGTAATGACATACATCCTCTCACAGAAAAACAGTTAATCTACTATAATACTTAAATTATGGAAAAAGTAAAATTCTTGTAACTTTCTATAAATGCTATGACGAGGAAATGACAATAGATTATAGGCAATATTAAAAACGAAGGACAGTCAAACGTCCACGGAGGTTAAAATGTAGATTAGACATATTTCTAGCTAAGCCTCTCTAACACTAAGGTCTTACAAAGACCTATTTGCCTTACAATCCCAGTTTCTCTTGTACGTCCATCACCCGTCTGAATATGAGCACGTTACATGATGCTTATTGCGATTGGGTGTTGAATTCAACTGTCTTTAGTAGTGCTAGAACCTTAAACATGTCTTTATTTAGATAGAAAATGCAAATTATTTCTATAATAACAACAAACGTGTCAAGCGGAACTCTTTTTATCAAACAGTTCGTGGTAACGAACTATAAGTAAGGAGCGATGCGGCTCAATAATAACCTAAACTCTAAGAAACAGAGTCTTGATAGCAATAAATACATAAAAACAATTGAATTTTGATACTTATTCGCAACATCTAAAATTTATCAACATTAATGTTACCCATCAAAAGTTAAAAGCCTGGGGAGTTTTATACAATTTTTAAAAAAGGGGAAATATCCCCAAAAACATCAACTAATCTTAATAACAATAACACCATCAGATTCAGCATCCAAGAGAACCCTACTGTAGAGGTTTCAAGCTCTTATGTACAAAAAACATGGATTTTGCATATTTTGTCGGAAGAAAGATCATGGAGGCGTGTTTATTTTTTTATTCGTTTTCCCCAGGGGTGATTGTATCGAACCTGTGATTATAAAAGATCGGGAGAGGGCTCATTTGATCGGAAATCAAAAGTTTAAGTGCCCTTTTTAAGTGACCAAAATATTAGAGGGGAGTTAGCCTCCCTCCCACGCTCATTTCCCCCCAAAGTCGAGAAATCTTAAAAGTATGTCTTTGATAATGATTTGACCCCCACAGTCCCCGGAGGAAGGGCTGCAAGCTGTGAACTTGGCCCATAGCTTACGTATAGTATTGGTTACTGAGAAGTATACAGACGTTTCTGGTGATGACCTTTTGGGATATTTTTATGGCTGAGGGGGGGGGGAGTGTTGGGTTCTGTGAGACGATCTTTCCATGGAAGGGGAGTGGATTTCCCAGCGTTATTTAAAAAACGATCAGAAATTAAAATAAAAAAAAAACAAATTTTTCAGCTGAAAGTCAGAAACAACATTAAAACTTAAAACGAACAGAAATTACTACGCAAATGAGGAGGTCGCCCTCTCCTCAATGTCTCACTCTTTACGCTTAAGTTTTTATTAGAACTTTTAAAAGAGCTTATTATCCTAATCGAACGACCTTTGTCATTCTTAAATAACTGGAACAAAAAAAATCAACTTTGGCGTAACGACCGAGATATTGAAGACGGGGTGGCCTCCCTCATATACGTAGTAATTTCTTCTTGTTTTAAGCTTTAATGTTGCTCCTTACTTTTGGTTAAAAAAAACTTGCTTTTTCCATTTAATAGGTCAAAAGTCTGCTACATTTCCTACTGTAAGTGCTCCACAGCTTATTTGCGTCAATTGCATTTGGCTATATCACAAGTACAATAATTAGGTTAAAATCAATATTATTGCCTGTTACTGAAATTCTTGGTAAGAAACTTGACCTTTATTTTCTCTTTCTTAGACTCAAGAACGAATAAATTTGTTTGGAATTTAAAGAAATTTATTAATCAGAAAAATTAACTATTAAAAAGTTATTTTATTTAATTAAATAATTAGATCCGATTATCAAAAATCAAATACAATTATTAAAAAAATTAGTTAGAGAAATTTCCATATTTTCCCCATCTTAGAATTAGGCTATTTAAGAGTAACACATATCTTTTCAGTGATTACCATTCTGAAACTCAGATAGCAGAGTTATTATCTGCTTATTCTAAACATATATGCTGCAGTAAATTTCTATATTTTCCCCATCTTAGAATTAGGCTATTTAAGAGTAACACATATATTTTCAGTGATTCCCATTCTGAAACTAAGATAGCAGAGTTAATTTCAAATAATTCTATGATTCCAAGGTTGAGAAGAAAGGATATGTACAAACCAATGATTAAGAAAAAAAAATTAATATATTCCTAGGAATAAATTCCCACGCAGACGTTTATTGAGAAGAGACAAAAGTTATCCAAATATATTTCCACCTTTTTTAATACTAGAGAATTGGTGACGCACACTTTGAAAATATTTGCCTCATTTGGTAGCAAAAAATATTTTATGGATATTTTGTTTAACTGTTCTCAATTTATATCTTGACAGATGTGAATAAATACAATGCCAAACGTAAAGAATTAGTCTTTCAAAACATGGCTATAGCACCAATTTACATCCCGAGCGGTGTAAGCGTTTAAAAAAATATTATTGGTATAAAAAAAACTTGTTTCGCCTCCTTAAAATATTTTATTCTTTTAGCTTTGCCACTTTTAAACACTGGGACATCTCAAGACGACCACAGATGGTGAACGCAAAGCAGGGCGGTATTCCAGTAGCTCGGAAAGTACTTGGGTCAGGTTTATAAAATCCTTTGGAACTGACCGGCACGTCACACTGTGATAAAACAAGGCACATTTCAATGGAATAGATTAAAAAACTTAAAAAAAGAAAGATCGAATTTGTCCAAGAGTTTGGCTTAAATCCGGATTACCACAGCCTAGACGAGAAGACTTTAAGCCAAGTTTGAACTTATTTCCAAGATTTATGACCTGTCTTCACAAAATCAGTGAAGTTTGTCTTCACAATGCGGCGGAGTTGGGACTTCAAACTACCCTTAAGGTTCTGATTTGAAATATAGGATCAATTCCTGAAAATTTAATAAATATCTGGACAAGAGCTTTTTTGAGCTAGGAAAGGTCACTCTTTTCCAAAGTAAAAGACAAACTTCAAAATAATCTTTTATTGACCCTATGGAGACCATGTGAAATAAACTTTTGAAAAGATCGGGCTGGAGGAGCAGCGTGCAAAGCTGTTCACCCCAAATGACTTGATGCTGCAGTGGGTTGTTAGTAATAGTACGGGACCCCTTAATATTCAATTAAAGTCACTAACCTGCCATCCCATTATCTGAAACATATAGAGATTCGTATACACTCCGAACACAATTATAAAAACAATGAAAAGAGACGCCATTGGCTTTAACATCTTGACTAACACATCAGCAACACGGGGTAAAAAACGACGAATGGCTATACCAACAGCAAGCGGCACAACAAGCCCAGCAGCCATCGTCACGATTCTCATATATGGGATCTGAATAGCTGATTGACTGAAGACGATACGGCCCAGGGTGAACGACCAAAACGGAATCATAGCTGAAAAAAAAACACCATCAGATATTTGACAAATCTGAATATAAGTATTTTAGGGAATAGCCTAAACACGTCCATTATAGGTATTAAAAATACTTACGTGTTAAAGCGACCAAACTGTTGTTCTTGACTTGAGTAAAACCGGTTTCTTTGTGTGCATTCGGTGACAATTAGCTTAGTCTCAGTAAGATAAACTACTATGCAGGTACATTTTAATTAAATATGTAATATAATGTGATCTAGGCGGTCAGCTTTCCCTTAATTCTCTGTTGTAGCTCCCATAATTTTGTTACAAAGCCTTATATTTTCATCATATTTTGGTATATTGCATTAGGATTATCCTAACTGCACTTCTTGGATGTAATCGCCATAACACGTAAGTACCGTAAGGAAAACTAATAGAACAACTTCCAATGTGAATCTTCTCTCACAGAAATAACAAAAATTATACAAAAAAGTCACATTTTTCCGCTTCATTTGGCTAAAAAGACTAAAAAAAAAAATATTTTTAATAGTTTACCCTGTCCCGATCCGAATACAAAATCCTAGACATCGTCCTGATGAATCACAATGAATTTTACGCTAATTCTACGCTATTAGTTCACACGATAAGACCAATACATAAAAGAAAGCCTGTTTATTTGTTCTTGTTTTGTGCAATTAATTGAACATTACGGTTTAGCTCTAGCAGAATATTTTTAAAATCAAAATGTTAAGCATAAACGGTAGTTCAAAATCTCTAGCAGGTGAAAGTGCGAAATCAAATCTATTTTTAGTCTCTATCTTAACCATATTCTGTGAAGGAGTTCTTTAGACCAGCCTTGATGGGGGAATCCCCTCCTCACTCTCTCCTATCCTATCAGGGTTTGAATATGGACACAGGTGAAAATTTCCTTTTCGGAGGAAAAGGCATCAGAGTATTTCTTCCAAAGAAAGGTCATAAACACCAAAAAACCACGTTTTAGGCTAGTAAATCCCAATTCCTAGAAGGATGAAGAGTGTGTAGTCTCAGAAATCAATCTTAGGGAGGGGGATTCATTTACTCTGTCAAATTGTCAAGGTAAAAAGTATTTTAAAAATCCTTTTGAAAATTTAACTATTACAAATCCGAATAAGGATGCTGGAAAAGTGTTTACAGAACCTGAATAATAACCATCGGATCTGCTTTTTATCCGAGGCGGAGAAGAATTTTTAAATAGCGTCAAGAGAACACATGCGGTGCAAAAAAGAACATTATATGGTCGATCAAGCGTTCTCTGATCAAATTGGCCCTCTAGCCTGGGGAGATACGCGTAGGATTTTCTTAGCTTTTCTTTCAAAGAATTGACTATAAGGTGGCTCGTGGCATTAAATGATTCTACAAATGGAAGGTCTAAATACCCAAGAGGAATGCAAGATGAAACTGTTTCTGTACCAACTTGAATTGTATCAATAGAGAGGGTTACCGGTCCAAGAAAGAGTAACTTGGTGATGGAAGAAGCAATCGAATGACCAATTTCATTCTGTCTAAGACAAACATCGTTCCGGAATGCCTCTAAATGGGGACATACAAAACATGAAAAATCGTTGAACATGCGCCGAGGAAATAGCTACATTAGAGGGGTCACTCACTATCTGCCATGTCGTGTAGATCTTTGGAGCACTACGTGTTCTGCCACGCGTCGCAAGAGCTCTCCGTGCAATTCCTAATTGGTCCAAACATTGTCTACTACTCGTCCGGCGTAAGACACTTAAGCCATGCCTGGCGCACATCGTATGGTGTGAACGATTTTTTAAACTTAACGAATCCCTTGGCTATATTAATATTATGTCATTCAATTAATGGAAACAAATACAACTAAATGAGTAACTAATCAATATCTGAAGTTGGGCTGGTATCTTTAGTCTAAAATCTTGCAACTTAACCCTATCCCGAACCTCTAAACATCGGCTTATCTGATCGTAGAGGATAAACATAAAAACATATTTTTTCTCTTTTTTTAAAGCAAGCAACCTTATCTATCAAAATTCCAAACTTTCAGGGCAATATTTGCTAAACAAAGACTCTATTAAGCACTATCACTTTATCATCAACAGCTTTAGAGTACAAACAATGAACCATTTATTTATGGTACAGTGGGTAATTCATTTTAAACAACTAAGGAGTTATTATATTATAATCACAAAAAAAACTAAAAAGTGAAAGTTCTGATAGATATAAGGGAATCTGTCAGGCGTAATCTTAATAAAAGCAAATTGTTTTCTGTGTTCACACTAATGAACAAAATTACTGACTAATTCGGTAGAAGTATGTTGTACAGACTAGTTTATATATGACCGAGTGCAGATGGGAGCCTGTGAATGAAAAGAGAAAACGTTAGTCGTCTAATAACATGTCAGATAAGTCAGGCAAGCAGGACGCCAATTGGGGGGGGGTGAGAAAAATCCGGGGAGATAATTGCACCCAACCCTTGACTCCAAAAAATACACGTATGGCATTTTCATTAAAGCACATTTAAAAAGTATACTCCACCCACTCTTATTTTGAAAAACGTCTGTTTTTATATCATAAAAAAAATCCTCGCCCCTTCCTGCATTTTTGTAAACTGGTGTCACTGAACAATGGTTTATAACAAAGTGGAGTTTCATTTAGTTCTATAGGAGGATAACTGCGGCAGGGCGTAAGATCCAGATCTATGAACAAAGGCCTCTATAAAGGGCTGCCTCGACCTTTCCGGGATAGCTGCAAGACATAGGATCTTGCGGCCAACTCATGTTCCCACTTGAGGAATGGCGCCCTTCGAGGAAATTATAGCCTAGTAAATGACACGCATTTGCATGGGATTCTGATTAATGAATAACTCTTCATGGCTTGGTCTGTTTTTAATAAGTTGGATATAATAGGCTTGAGACTGTCAGTGAAGAATTTATTTGTAAAAGAGCATCACCAAGTGCTGAAACCTTGTTGTGACCAAGATGGGCCCAGGATTGCACAAAGCCTCCATTCATTCTGGAGGTCCCATTGACTTCTTGCAGTCCGGTTCTAAGCCAGCTTAAGCGCTTCGGTCTAGACTTAAGAAGATGTGTTGATCCTCGTCCCGCACTGGTATCCGGGATCATTACTTTTCCTGAGGCCAATATAATTTCAATAACTAAAAAACATGAAAATTGGAACTTGGAATGTTACGACGTTAAAAAATAACTATCTTATCGATATTTTGACTGACGAATTTAGACGATTGGAACTGTTTATATTAGGAGTTTCAGAAACTCATATCCAAGGGGTAGAAGCATGAAATGAGGCGATATGAATTTGTTTACTCTGGCAGGAAGGATTGGATACACAGACAGGGAGTAGGGCTCATGATAAATAATGAAGCCGCGAAGTCTTGTTCAGACTGGGTAGGTACAAATAATAGAATACTAATTGCTCATTTTATGACTTAAAGTTCCGGATATCAGTTATAGTAGAATATGCCCCTTTAGAGCCGACTGACGGAGTTACTAGAAACTCAGATAATTTTACTTACAGTTACAGGAGCAAATAGACAGGGTCCGAGGTAGAAATATCGTGTTTTTATTACGAGATTTTAAAGGCCAGGTCGGTAGAAATAGGGATAGATGGTATCTTAGCCTAGGTAAATTTGGCGTAGGAAAAGAAAATAGAAAAGGCTAAAGACTTTTGCAGTTTTATAGGTATAACAATCTAATTATAACCAGTACTATGTTTGGTCATAAAATACTCTATAAGTTGACATGGTATTGACGTAATGGTAAGAAAAACAAACCTTATTGATTACGTTATTGGAAACCAAACACTGACAGGGTCAATGCAAGATACTAGGGTATATAGAAGTGGTTTTATTGATGTTAAAAGTAAAGATCACCATCTAGTAGTGTCTAGGGTTAATTAAAAGCTGAAGTTTCGGAAGGGTAGCTATCCACCGGGAAGTTATGATGTTGGTAGACTCCAGGATGAGAATTAAGGAGAAACTTTCCAAGAACAGTTGAATACTAGACTGATAAGTTTAAAATTTCATAGTACGGAAGACGGATGGAAATATTTTAGAAAAACAATTTGTGAAGTTGCTGATGGCGTCTTAGGGAAGAAAGTTAGGACTGCAGCAAGGAATATTAGTGAAAAGGCTTTATGTTTAATAGAGAGGAGAAGGGTCTTGTACAAGGATTATCTGAGTGATAGACCATATGAGAACAAAAGGAATGTAAAGAAAGTGGAGGAAGCATTGAAAAATGAACTAAGGACATGTAAAGTGGAAGCCATGGATAAAATTGCTGAAGATCCGGAAGATGCAGCTAGGCGGCATAATAGTAAAATGTTGTACTGGCATGTTAATAAATTGAGAGGGAGTAGTCAATACGGACTTGTCCAAGTTAAAGATAGGAACGGGGCCATAATTAGTGACAAGGAAAGAGTTAAAGAGAGATGGGCAAATCATTTTGAGAATGTGTTGCTAAGCCCAGATAGAGTTGCACGAAAAGATATAGAGGAAAATGAAAAAGTTTGCGATACCTTGGATGTGGAGGAAGATTTGTTTTATGAGGAAGAATTAGCGACAGTACTAAAAGGATGAAAAAATGAGGCTAGGTAGTTGGAAATGAGGTTAGCAGCTGGTTTTGTGTTAAATTAGGAGTTAAGCACAGTTGCCTTCTATTCTCCTTTCTATGGAACTTTTTGATAGACTCTGTATTAAGGAGCACAGGAAAGGCAATGGGAGACCACGGAATCAACCGGAGAGGAAAAACTACCTTGAACTTTAGATTATGCTGATGATTTAAGGATCCTAGATGAAAGTGTGAGCAAGTGAAAGTGAAAGAATAGGTTTGTAAATTAAAGTTAAGAAGACGAAGTCACTATCGCTAGGAATAAGTGAAGATGAAACGGTGACGTTGGGTAACGAAAATATTGATCAGATGGGCAGCTTCACTTACCTTAGCAGCATTATTAGTAAAGACGGTGAGAGCAGTGAAGATGTTAAAAAGTAGAATAGCAAAGGATCCGGCTGTTTTTTCACAGTTAAAAAAAGTTTGAATGAAAAGGAAGACAAGTCTGCAAAACAAGATTAGAATATTGGAAGCTACAGTAATGAGAGTGGTCAAATATGGCTCTGAAGCATGGGCGCTCCGAAAAGCGGATGAAGATTTGCTAGATGTTTTCCAGAGATATTGCCAACAGATTGTTCTGGGTACCCGGCTCATTGGCTGTATTTCAAATAGTAGGCTGTACGAAAAGTAAGGTTCAATCCTGCTTTCTAGTGTTATAATGAGAGAAAGGTCGAGATGGCCAGGGCATGTTCTGGGGATGAAAGATGACAGTGTGTCGAAGATTATCCTTTTCGGCCAACCGTCAAGGGCTAAACGGAAAGCAGGTCGTCCTCTTTGGGGTGGAAGGATGTCATAAAGAAAGATTTAAAGGACGAGGGAACTTCCTTGGAGGGTGTAAAGCGGAGTCTTTGAATACATTGGGATGGAGGGAGACCGTGCGTAGCTCTGTTGGCCTCAAGCGGCTTGGTGCTGCGGTGAGTTGTTAGCAGTAGTTCAGGTTTACTTTAAGGATAAAATCGTTCTCAAGTGAATTTTGTTGGTGACAGTTATTCACAAAGCATTTAATACACATGAAATGAAAAATATATTTTTAAGAGATCAGAGACAAATACATCCTAAGTGGTTAGAAGAATTTTTGTAAGAAATTCTGCATAAAATTTTAAGCTTCGATTTATACTGAAATGCATTTTGTTATCTAAATTCAAGTACCATTAAAAAGATGAATTAACAAACCTTATAATGAACATTACGAGAGCCTGAGTTTTAAACAACTCAATATCATCAATCCCTTTAACAGAATTAGCACTATAAAAGAAGAAAAAGATTCCTTACCAAAAGCTGCAAAAGTACTGATACAGGTCATGGTAACAGAAAGGTTCAAATTTCCATCCAGGATATATGTCCATAAATTAGATCCTCCTCCACCAGGACTACAGCCTGTGACGAAAAGGCCTAATTGAAGCTCTGGATTTTTTGGAAATAGCAGCAAACCCAAAACAAAAGCACACTGAAAGGAAAAACAAAATAAGTAAGCTCAGAATACCACTGGAACTGGTATTAGTCCGTTTTCTAAAATATATAACCTGGGAACAGCATAGCATAAATCTTATTCTTAAAGGGACTTATGTAAGTGGGACATGTAAACCTTTCAATTTTAAATAATCATGAATGATGTTTCGTAATTCGTATATCCTATGACTCAATGCTTATTATTTTGAATGCATAGCAAAGATTTAATGTCCAACGGAATTTTAGCTAAATTATATGCATGTGAAGGTTTAAGACATAAAAATAGAATTTTAGTTCATTTAGCTCTTGACGGATAAGGAGTTATAAAAACTACTTAACTGATAATAATAAATTATCATAATTCTGCCTTTAAGCGTGATTTCTACCTTTCGAATATACATTAGCCATGAAATTAGGTTTACTTTAGCAGTAAGAAACAGTCCAGTGCCTTATCCAGACATGAGTTCTTCCCCATCCGACACTGAATTCAGGCTACCCTCTATAAAAGGTTAATACATGGGCGGCGTTGCCAACATGGTACAATTGTACCGTTTTTGGTACAATTTAGAGGTCCTGGTAGAATGCGGTACATTTAAAATTTTCCGGAACAATTGGTTTTACTTGCTCCTTTCTGACTCGGATATCTGTTCAGGCTTTAGTTTATAGAAAATTTTCTTCTTGTTACAACCAATTTTTAACCTGCTGTTCGGATAGTAGAGAATAATCTCTGGCGGTCCAATTTTAGTTGGAAAACTGGTACAATTTTTTTCTCAAAGTGTTGGTAGCGGTGTACATGAGCCTTTCAGAAACTAGTCCGACTTATTCCATGTACTATATTTTCTAGGATCAGTGCTAAGCGCTTGGTAAAATCATAACTTGGCGTATCCGCAAGGATATTCTCCAAAATAAGAATCAGTGCAAACAAACTCATTCTAAAATACACTCAGGCATATTCTATATATTCTAGCATATAGCCAAATACCAGTAAAAACCTTAAATCCTCCCTAGCCAGCAATGAACGTTCTTTTTTAATTTTTTACAATACCCAAACCCCAACCCCAGCCAACAAATACCCAACAAATACCTAAACCATCAATGAACGTTCTTTTTTAATTTTTTCCATAGTTGTTTGACTGACCTAGTTAAATTAGCCTATGAACAGTTCGTATAAAGCTCGACCTAGCAGTAATTCCAGTTCGATTTGAGAAAATATTGAAAGTGTCTCTCCTAGGTAACAATGTGTCATTGTAATTGGATACGTTTCTAAGCTAGCTTATTTAAAACGAAGCACTACATAAATTAGATTCGAATTACATCGACTCAAACAAAAACCAATGTATAGTATTACAAAATGAACAGTAAATAGAGGAATGTCATTAAAAAAAAAATCTGATAGAGCTGCATTTCATTTCTAAATCTTTAAGATGTTCAAATAAACATCTTCAAATATAAAACAACTACATCTAATAGTCTAATATAAAAGAAATATTTTAATCAAAATTCAAGCAAAAGTCTTGTTTGAAGAAGTTATTTTTCTTTTTGATAAATTAGGTAAATATTGGGTTCTAGCATCAGCAATCTTATCAAAACTCCACCAAATAATGTATTTTTTGCGTGAGCGGGATGAAGGGTGTCTCAATAAAAGGTAAAACCAATTAATAGAAAAAGAAATACTAAAAAGCCTAATACTAGGGCTTGTACAGTACTATAAACATTACAATGATGCTAAAAAAGACACAGTAGTAAAAAAAAGAAAAGAAAAAAAGAGCACCACAAATGATAAAAACATATGGTTACTATCATTGGTCTCCTAAAATATTTATAGTTTCTACCACTGTAGTAATGACATTGTGCTACAGTTATAAAAAACTTATCGAAACAATTTGGGAACCAAGTATCTATTAGCAACACTTTTCTTTCGTTAGCAGAAACTTATTTCGGTGACGAGGCAAATTTTTCGGAGCCAGTGGCGTCAACTCACATTTTTTTGTGGGGGGGGGGGGCAAAATACATTTTTCTGAATCTAGGTGGGCGAATTTGTATTTTTTTCATTTTTTATATAAACAAGAGCTAAGAGCTCATATGGCACTTGTGACAAGGCGAGAAGAGCTAAGAGCCAAGAGATCATATGGTATGAGCTCTAGCAAAAGTTCTATGAATCAATAGATTGATTTAAAAGGAAAACAAGAGGCTTAATGCCGATCAGGATTTAAAATAAGAGCTCTGAGTCATGATGTCCTTCTAAATATCAAGATTCATTAAGATCCGATCACCCACTCGTAAGTTATAAATATCTAATTTTTTCTAATTTTTCCTCTCCCTTTAGCCCCCCAGATGGTCTAATCTGGGAAAACTACTTTATCAAGTCAATTTGTGCAGATCCCTGACACGCCTGCCAATTTTCATCGTCCTAGCACGTCCAGAAGCACCAAACTCGCCAAATCACTGAACCCCTCCCCCCAACTCCTCCAAAGAGAGCGAATCCAGTACGATTCTGTCAATCACGTATCAAGGAAATTTGTTTATTCTATCCACCAAGCTTCATCCCGATTCCTCCACTCCAAGTGTTTTTCCAAGATTTCCCCCTCCAACTCCCCCCAATGTCAAAAGATCTGGTCGGAATTTGAAATAAGAGCTCTGAGACATAAATTCCTTCTAAATATCAAATTCCATTAAGATCCGATCACCTATTCGTAAGATAAAAATATCCCAATTTTCACGTTTTCCAAGAATTCCGGTTTCCCCCTCCAACTCCCCCCAATGTCATAGGATCTGGTCGGAATTTAAAATTAGAACTTTAAAGCACAAGATCCTTCTAAATGTCAAATTTCATTAAGATTTGGTCACCCTTTCGTAAGTTACAAATACCTCAATTTTCAAAATTACCCCCCCCCCCAATTCCACCAAAGAGAGCAGATCTGGACCGGTTATATCAGTCACGTATCTTAGACAGGTTTCTATTCTTCCCATCCAGTTTCATCCTGATCTCAACGCTTTAAGTATTTTCTAAGATTTCCGGTCCCCCCAACTGCCCCCCCCCCCCAATTACGCTTGATCCGGTTGAGATTTAAAATAAGAGATCTGAGTTACGAGGTCCTTCTAAATATAAAGTTTCATGAAGATCCGATCACTCCTTCGTAAGTTAAAAATACGTAATTGATTCTTATTTTTCAGAATTACCCCCCCCCCCCTCCAATAGAGCGGATCCGTTCCAATTATGTAAATCACGTAGGTAAGACTTCTGCTTATTTTTCCCACCAAGATTCATCCCGATCCCTCCAATCTAAGCGTTTTCCATGATTTTAGGTTCCCCCACCCCAAACTTCCCCCAATGTCACCAGATCCGGTCAGGATTTAAAATAAGAGTTTTGAGACACGATATCCTTCTAAATATCAAATTTCATTGAGATCCGATCACCCGTTCGTAAGTTAAAAATACCTCATATTTTCTAATTTTTCAGAATTAACCCCTCCCCCAACTACCCCAAAGAGAGAGGATCCGTTCCAGTTATGTCAATCATGTATCTAGGACTTGTGCTTATTTTTTCCACCAAGTTTCATCCCGATCCCTCCACTCTAAGTGTTTTCCAAGTTTTAGGTTTCCCCCTCCCAACTCCCCCCCAATGTCACCAGACCCGGTCGGGATTTCAAATAAGAGCTCTGAGACACGATATCCTTCTAAAATTCAAATTTCATTGAGATCCGATCACCCGTTCGTAAGTTAAAAATACCTCATTTTTTCTAATTTTTCAGAAATAACCCCCCCCCCCCAACTACCTCAAAGAGAGCGGATCCGTTCCGTTTATGTCAATCATGTATCTAGGACTTGTGTTTATTTTTCCCACCAAGTTTCATCCCGGTCCCTCCACTCTAAGTGTTTTCCAAGTTTTAGGTTTCCACCTCCCAAACCCCCCCCCCCCCCAATGTCACCAGATCCGGTCGGGATTTAAAATAAGAGCTCTAAGACACGATATCCTTCTAAACATCAAATTTCATTGAGATCCGATCACCCGTTCGTAAGTTATAAATACCTCATTTTTTCTAATTTTTCAGAATTACCCCCCCCCCCCAACTACCCCAAGACTATTTCTAATTTAATCTGGTCCGGTCCCTGATACGCTTGCCAAATTTCATCGTCCTAGCTTACCTGGAAGTGCCTAAAGTAGCAAAACCAGGACCGACAGAATTTGCGATTGCTATATGTCACTTGGTTAATACCAAGTGCCATCAAAACCAAAAACGGCATTTTTCGAAGAAAATTTCACCCCCCCCCCCAAAAAAAAGGGTATTTTCTGAATGGGAGCAAAAAAATCTATGGGGCACATAACCCCTTTGCCCGCTCTCAATTGACAACACTAGTCAGAACAACAAAAAAAAAGGCAAATTATGAATAAACTACAGAGGAATACGAAAACAGGGGCAAATTACGGTAACTTTGTTGACTGGGCTGCTATTCCAGCTCCCCGTGTAAGTATACATTTGTCACACAGCTAATCCATTACTACTGATAGAGACATAAGTGAGTTCTATGTCTAGTTTAGTGTGTCACAGTCTATTTATCCTTGCGGATACCGCGAAATAAAGTAGATCTGTCAATGAAATCCTATATATGCTATATGTCATTTCGAATACACAGGAGGTATACATATGTTGAGGCCTGTATAAATAAGTGATTGAAGGCTTAGAAACACATCAAACGATTAAGAGATTCATGGAGATCAAACTAAAAGCACAAAAACAGCAATGGAAGACGGTAGGTGAACTTTTGCTTTCAATTTGGTGGAAACAAGCCAAACATTCATATAGACTATTTTGAACAGCGTCCTAGATCACTAGATCAACCAAAAGATATGATGAAAGGATACACTTCACTAAGCGCTACTACAAGTATTCCTCTTTACATGATTTCAAACAAAAGTATACTTTCATGAGTTTTTGTAAAGCCTAGGTACTAGGTTCTTGTTATTATTAAATAAAAAAACAAGTTTTTTTTTCAACTGAAAGTAAGGAGCGACATTAAAACTTAAAACGAACAGAAATTACTCCGTATATGAAATGGGTTGTCCCCTCCGCAATCCCTCGCTCTTTACGCTAAAGTTTTTAATTGTTTTAAAAAATAGAATTGTGGCAAAGAGTCAAACTTTAACGTAAAGAGCGAGGGATTGCGGAGGAGACAACCCATTTCATATACGGAGTAATTTCTGTTCGTTTTAAGTTTTAATGTCGCTCCTTACTTCCAGTTAAAAAAGACTAGTTTTTTTATTTAATTTCTTAACGTTTTTGAATTAATGCATGTTTGATTTTGACTCTCCGTACATAAATTATTAAAATGAAATTTGCATAATAATCCTTTTTTGGCTAAATGGCTTTCTCTTAGTTTTGATCAGGCGATTTTGAGAAATAAGGGGTGGGGAAGGAGTCCTAGTTGCCCTCCAATTTTTCGGTTACTTAAAAAGGCAACTAGAACTTTTAATTTTTAACGAACGTTTTTATTAGTAAAAAATATACATAACTTAAGAATTAACTTATGTAACAAACTTTTATATTCTTATATTTTTTATTATATATATGAGGGGGTTTGTCCCCTCGTGAATACCCCGCTCTTCTAACTAAATCTTAAGTTTTGTCCCAATTCTTTAATAATGACCCCTCAATCAGAAAGGCCGTAGAATAAATAGTTGAAATTACTAAAAATACTTTAGCATAAAGAGCGAAGTATTTATTGCTAGAAAATCCTGCGCCCTTTTAATTGAATTTCTCTTCCCTCATGAAATATTCCTCCAAGGAAAGAGCCTCCCACATAGCCCCCTCCCCTCAACCCCACACCCAAACCAAAAAAATCCCCCTGAAAACGTCGGTACACTTCCCAATAACCATTACTGTATATAAACGTTGGTCAAAGTTTGTAACTTGCGGCCCCTCCCTTAGGGACTGTGGGGGAGTAAGTCATCCCCAAAGATATAGTTATTATGATTTTCGACTATACGGAACAAAATGGCTATCTCAAAATTTTGATCCGTTGAATTTGGGAAAAATGAGCGTGGGAGGGGGTCTAGGTGCCCTTCAATTTTTTTGGTCACTTAAAAAGGGCACTAGAACTTTTCATTTCCGTTAGAATGAGCCTTCTTGCAACACTCTGCGATCACTTGGTCGATACGATGACCCCTGGAAAAAAAACAACAAAAAACAAACAAACAAATAAACCCGTGATCTGTCTTCTGGCAAAAAGTACAAAATTCCACATTTTTGTAGATTGGACCTTGAAATTTTTTCTATAGGGTTCTCTGATACGCTGAATGCGATGGTGTGATTTTCGTTAAGATCCTTTGACTTTTAGGGGGTGTTTCCCCCTATTTTCCAAAATAAGGCAAATTTTCTCAGGCTCGTAACTTTTGATGACAAAACTAAATTTGATGAAACTTATATATTTAAAATCAGCATAAAAATCCGATTCTTTTGATATATCTCTTAGCATCAATTTCCATTTTTTAGAGTTTCGTTTACTATTGAGCCGGGTCGCTCCTTACTACAGTTCGTTACCACGAACTGTTCGATTAATTAAAAAAAAATTCCAAGGGGAGTAAAGAGCGAAGTTGAAACTTATAACGAACAAGAATTATTAATTCAGAGCCTATCTAACATATATCAATAAAACTAGTGCAAATAAATCAACTGGTGATATTTTCTTATGTTTGTAGGATTACAGAAAACTGGCGCTTTACTGAAAACACAAAAGCCAAGGATAAACAAATGAAAATTGATTTAGGAGTCAAAAGTATATACGTAGCCTCACAACAACAAACTGACCTATAACGCTTTTTCATAGTCTTACAGGAGCTGTGCTATCAGTAACTCTCAGTATACAATTAAAATTATCTTAAAAACTTAGGCATGAAAATAATAAGTTTATAATCATTAAACAGCATAAAAAATAATGGACTGATTTATCAGGTAACATCTTTGTCTCACCTAGTATTACTCCAAATGTCGAACATTTCAACTGTAACATGAACTCTGGAAATCCAGTTTTTTCTCTCTATAAAACAGAGAATTTCAAGTTGCGATAAAGATTTTAAAGCGAGTGAGTAGTCTTAATACAAATAAGATTCCTTCACTTCGAGCTTATCTACAAGATAATCATGAAATGTCCTTTTCAGATCCAAAACGACAGTCAATCATTGAACTGAGCTCATTGTGCAGAAGTGATGCCAAATTAAAAAAAGGCAACAATCTAAAAATGCTTTGCTTGTATACTGTTAAATTGAATTGAATTTATTTATAACCCGTTGTAATACACATGAAAAACGGAGTATAACGTGAATAAAACAAAAGAGGGAAAAGAAAATGACCTAAAAAACTAAACAACACTTCACCTTACTTAAAAACAATTAAAACATACAAAAGCAAAACATTTATTGAATCAAAATAGCGCTCCATGGGTGCCGACCAATTCTACTATTATAAGCTTCTATGCTTTTTCTGATAGAAGCATTCGGGTCTTTGATGCCGTATCTTTTAATGACCCAGGAATTGCTTGACCATGGTGGAAGGGCAGGCAGGTATTTGACATACCGGAAATAGATTCGCCGAAGCTCCTTCGTCTCGGTTATCGTAAAGGTACGCCAAAAAGGTGCAAGGTATAGGAAATTCGGGAGTGCAGCAGCATTGTAAACTTTCGCTAGCAATTTGCGGTTGAGTTGAAGTTTGTTTGCTACCAAGCTTCCGTATGCAGTTGCTGTTCGATGTTGGAAATGAAGGATTAAGAGCCTTCTAGTTGCTTTAAGAGTGTCAACGATAGGAAGCCCTAAATATTTCATTGGTGATTTTGGGGTAACTGGCGCGCCGTCGAGATTAATAGTAAATCCTGCTCGAGTTTCACCCCAGTTGAACAGAACCACGTCCGATTTTTCTCTATAGAATGTAAGGTTAATCTTAGCATATTCTTTACTTGAAATAGCAAAATTTCTTTCGAACGACTGTACTGTTCGACTGGGGTTAAAATATCATATGCATAAACGATCAGTAACACATCAATCCTTTTTAAAATACACGAAGGAACTGCGCTGGATTGGGCGTTCAGGATACAGTTATTGAAGGCAACTGGAGAGGTAAGGGCACCCTGTCTAACGCCTCGACGGACTGAAATAACGAAACGTGTTATGGTCCCATCAGGTAGCCTGATTACAACAGGAAGATGGTTATACATATCATTTAAAGCACGAATGGCAGACGTGTCAACTACACGTTTATATAGCTCAAGGAGAATTTCTGCGTGAATCAGAGAGTCGAAAGCAAGGCTTACATCATGACTCCCTAGGACGATCTAATCACCAGACTTATCAACATCTATAAGTATTGACGATAGTGCAGTAAGCGCGTGGGCACACCCTAGGCCTTTTTGGAAGCCAAACTGATATAGCGGCATGTAGCATTTATCTGTAAGTTCTGGCATTACGAGTGTTTCAAAAATCTTCCATTATCGTAGTGTTTCAAAAATGGTTTGCTATTACCGTACCAAAACTCCTACTTTGTTTTGTGTTTTCAGTAAAGCGTTAGTTTTCTGTAATCCTACAACATAGGGAAATATCACCAGTTGATTTATTTGCATTACTTTTATTGATATACGTTAGATGGGGTGTGAAGTAATAAGTTTTGCTCGTTTTAAGTTTCAACTTCGCTCTTTACTTCCCTCAGAAAAACTTCGTTTTTTAAATTATTCTTTGCTCGTTTTTGATTAAAATTCAGTTTAGAAACAACATTTCTATGATCTTTTTTATGTTACGGAATAATTTCTGTTCGTTTTAATGTTGCTCCTTAGTTTCAGTTCAAAAGTTATTTTTTTATATATAAATTATAATCGCCTCCAATCTAGGGAAAAATAGTGTCGTTTCTTTTTGTATTTTTTTTAAAGAAGAAATATACCTTTTATTCTTTGTTTTAAAAAATAAATTTAGTAGCACTTAAGAAAGTAGCTCCAGGCGAGTAGCTTCTATGCAAAAGGTTAACTAAGCAGACAGGTTTGTATATCGACATGCTTGAGGTAAATTTTGCTAGCTCAACAGAAATGTGCCTTTATACTTAAGGAGTTATTTGACCTGTCCCTAAATAGAAAGGCCATTCGTTACTTACAAATGAATCGAAATTTCAAAAAAAAAAATGATCATTTCTTGCTTAGGTACAATAAATCGTGCTATAAATCAAGTTTGATTTCATTTCGAAAATTTCGCGAAAAATTACCTGAAATCTCCAACAGAACTGTTTTCATTTGTCTGTCTTCCTCTTTAGATGCACAATCTTACGTATGGAAAAAACATTACGGAGGAATTGTCAAGAAAATAATTTGAATAAGTAAGTATAACAATATGTAATCCTTCTTTTTAATATACAACTTTGAGCAGTTCCAAGACCACATGCCTACACTTCTCCTACAACTAAGTGACAAGGGGTTGGGGTCAGGAGCGTAATTTACTATGGGACAGAGAGGGCAACTGCCTCTCCCAGACTGCATTTTTCTCCCAGACCCCAGTTTGCCACCCCCAGCAGAAATTTAGTTTCTCTATAAGTGTTGTCAAAACTAAAATAAACCTGCATAATTCAAGCATCCACTGAAACAGGTCAGTTTTCTTTAGTAGATCTTTACCTTTTTTATTACTATAAGGCTCGTTTTTCAGTTTTCTCTTCACTTGATTTCGGAAAATTGGCTCCAGCTTTTACCCCTCTCCCACACAGGATTTTGACAAAATTACGCCATACGCTGGGGTATGGAAGTAGTGATCAATTAAGAATGTCGTAGTAAACCATGAACTGGATGACCTCTACTCCCTTTTGAATCAAAATGCTTGATAAAATACCTTCCCGGGACATGCTTTAAAAAATGAGGTAATCATATTTATAAAATCAGCAAAATCATCTGAAAATGATCATGTAGAAGGGGACAAAACCGTGAATAAAAAAAAAACAAAAAAAAAACAAAAAACAAAAACAATTAGGAATCGAACCGAAGACACTCTAATTTGTTGTCCAACGCTGTACTAACACAACCACGCCTCTAAAAATCCAGTCAAGGGTTTTAGACCATAATTATTACAATGATAATATCGTTTTATGCTCCCAAGATTTTCTACTTAAGAGGTGACATCAAAAGAGTTGTTTTCAGTCAAGGGCAAAATTTGCTAAGAGGCACGGGGTAATTGCCCCCTGAAACCCCATT
Source organism: Artemia franciscana (assembly GCF_032884065.1). NCBI lineage: Eukaryota > Metazoa > Arthropoda > Branchiopoda > Anostraca > Artemiidae > Artemia > Artemia franciscana. Next base: position 20,676,193 of record NC_088868.1, read on the forward strand.
TTGCCACCACCACCCCCCTCAGCTGAAATTTAGTTTCTTCGAAAATCTTGTCGAAACTAAGACAAGCCTGCATAATCATTATCAGAGAAACAGGACAGTTTTTTTTAAGTAATTCTTTGCTTTTATGGTAAAATAAGACTAATTTTTCATTTCTCACTGACATTTTCACTTGATCTGGGGAAGTTTGGTCCACCTTTGCCCCCCCCCCCCACTTTACGATTTTGAAGAAACTATGCCGCTGCTTTTAGTGCTATATCACACTTACGGATGTTAGACTTGATAAAAAAAAAAAAAACATGTAGATGTCAGCAATAGCTTTCAAATAAGCCATTAGACGCCACTCAAAAAAATTTCTGGAAGTCCAGTAGCCTCAGCTTTTCCACTTGAGACAAGGCACCAAAAATGCCGTTTTTAGTGCCGTTTGGAACTTGCTGATGGTGGAATTTGTAGGTAGCACGCATATATGAGCAATATCTTTTATTTGAGCAACTAAGAACCTGTCCAAGATACAGGCGATACCAATACGCCCAATAACAATACGCCCATCGTGATATCGACACGTCCGATACCGATACAGCGTACAGCCCTTTCCCCAAAGACTATAGATGGTCATAGCATAACCAAAACCATAGATACTTGGACCTTTGAACTATGTTGAACAAAATGGCTATCTCGAAATTTTGATTGATTACTTTGAAGGGAGGGAGGGCTAGTTACCATCCAATATTTTTGGTCACTTAAAAACGGCACTAGAAAATTTAATTTCAGTTCGAATGAGCTATTACACATCTCTCTATAATGCTCCAGTCACCCCTAGCCCTGCTAAAAAAAATTAAAAAAAGAAAGCAAAAAACGGGAGACAGATCAGTGCTACCCATGCAAAAAAAGATTTTCCTTGTTGTTTAAGGAGAGGGGCTGTAATTTCCCCTTAAATTGTAATTGACCATGCTGATTACAATGCTACACATTTCATTTTCATCAGACGTAATTTTCGAGGGGTTTCAGGTTTTTTTTAATAAATCACCATACATTTCTCTTCTCAACAAGCTTTTACTTTTAGGACGAATCGTAATACTAGTTACCATTCCTGAGTCGGCGTCAGATGATAAGTATTTTTCACTAGGTAGCTTTTATCTAAACGCGTTTTTGATTCTTTGTTACTATGGGCTGTGGTTCACTCTTTACTAGGGTGCAGCTACCACTGCAACAACGATAGAGCTTGTTTTTCAGTTTTCTCTGTCATTTTAACCTGATTTCAGAAAAAATAGCTCCAGCTTAGACCCTTCCCCCAGCCCCACAGGATTTTGAAAAAATTATGCCATTCGTAGGGGTATGGATTTAGTGATCTGCTAAGAATGTTGTTGCAAACCATGAACCAGATGACTTCTATTCCCTTTTAAATCAACATGCCTGACAAAATATCTTCCCGGGGCATGCTTTAAAAAATGAGTGCAACCCATTTACAAAATCAGTGAAATTATCTTATCTTAAAAATAATCATATAGGGGGGAAACCGTGATTGAAAAAAAAACCAAGGCGGGAAATAATTTAGTATATTGGTGTTTGTACCTTAATTACGTAGCTTATTTAAGGGGCTTAGAAGAGGAACATAAGTGAGGTGTTCTTGCAAACCTCCAGTTAAGGATTTTGGACTATAATTATTATAATGATATCGTTTTATACTCCCAAGCTTTTTTACTTAAGAAGTGACTCCAAAAGTGTTTTTTTTTTAGTGCTATGTCACATTATAAATAGTAAAATTGATAAACATCACGTATATATGAGCAATAGCTTTTAAATGAGCCATTAAACATAAATCTTGAAAGCTCTGGTTGCCCACTACCCCCAGCTTTTCCTCTTGAGAAATGGCACCAAAAGTCCTGCTCAAATCACCATAAGTTTCTTTTCGCAATTAACTTTTATTTTTAAAAACGAGCCGAAAAAATGGTTACCATTCCCGAGTCAGTTTCAGATGACATTTTTTTTCACTAGGCAGTTTTTTTTTTCAAAACGCGTTTTTTTAACTTTTGGTTACTATGAGCTGTGATTCGGTCTTTACTAGGTGCAGCTACTGCTGCAACCATGTGTTGAGATTTAAACTATATGTTGAAATTAAGGTTGATTTAATTCAGGTAGAAACAATTTTCCAAAACAAACAAACAAAGGTCAAATCAAGCATATACCGGTTTTAAATTTACGAGGTCATAAAATGAAGACAAATACCCATATTAATCAACTAACAAACGAAAGGTGCCAAGATTCCTATCAACAAAGTTTTCTGAATTCAAGTTTGGCAATGAACAAATGGTGGAAAAGCATATTTATGTTATCTATTTACATGGGGTAGGGGCATAAACTTGTGACTTGGGAGGAGGGGGTCGAAGCTTTTGCTCCCCCATTGGTATTTTCCATGACTGTAAGTCAAATTGACAATATTTTTAGCCAAGTTTTTTCCTTCAAGTTAAGGTTTACGGATATCTAAAGTAATCTGTAACTTGGCAATTTTCCAATGAGGATTAATACCCCAAAATGAAAAAATGGACACTGAACTATCCTCCCTTCTTCGGTTCTCAATTTGATTTCTTAAATGCAAAAATAAACTTAGCCATATTTTCCATATCAAGATACAAAAAAACTATTAGGATAGATGCGAAACTTCTAAAATTATTGTGAGTCATTCAGCCATCCTGTGAGGAATTCCTTCTTTCCCAATCCCACTAGTTGTATACATGATTGGTAAAACATAATAGAAATTAAAAATTCATATAATTTGCCTCTTTTCTCCGCTGTTTGCTTAACGGAGTTAGCCAACTGGGTAAAGAATGACTACAATGATAATTTTTAAATGATTTTTTTTTTTTTTTACCAGAATAATAATTAATCACATTTGGAAACTAAGCAGCAAATTGAAAAAGCCACAATAACAGCGACTATGTGTATAAAATAGGTAAATTTTACGACCTTAAAGACCTTTATCATGGGGCTGTGGGGGGTCATGTGATATCCAAAGGCATTGTTAATGGATATTTCATCGATGATAAGCAAAATGGCTATCTGAAAATTTTGATAGGACGACTTTGGGAAAAAGGGGCGGGGGAGGCGGCCTGGTTGCCCTCAAATCTTTTTGCTCACTTTAAAAGGGCACTAGAACTTTCAATTTCCGATCGAACGAACCCTCTCACGATTCTAGAACAAATTCTAGGAACACTGGGTCAAGACGACCACCACTAGAAAGAAAAAAACAAAAACAAATAAATACGCAACCTTGATCTTTCTTCTGGCAAAAAAAAAAAATACAAATTCCATGTTTTTGTAGATAGGAGCTTGAAAACACTACAGAAGAGTTTTCTGATACGCTGAATCTGATGGTGCGATTTTCATTAAGATTCTAATACTTTTAGGGCGTGTTTCCTCCTTTTTTCGAAAATATGGCAAATTTTCTCAGGTTCGTATCCTTTAATCGGTTAGACTAAACGTAATGAAACTTAAATATTTAAATCTGCATAATAAGCCGATTTTTTTTATATATCTATTGGTATTAAAACTCTATTTTTTAGGGTTTCGGTTACTATTGAGCCGGGTCGCTCCTTACTTACAGTTCGTTACCACGAACTGTTTGATTACGTCAGTAGCCTCCGTTATTTTTATTTTTTCTTGTAGATAGGTTGATGTTAGCTTTGCTCCCGTAATAAAAATTGAGGTGTGGCCGATAGCAATACCATAGACACACATTTTCCATCTTTTTTTTTGGAAAGGTTAGGGCTAAGGGCTCGTATCGGATCTTATAAGGCTGGAATATTTGAAAGTAATGTTTACAAATTTTAAAGAGCCCTTTCAACTTTAATGCGCGTGTGTGGGGGAGCCTCCTCCCCAAGTCACAAAATTTGCATCCATGCGTATACCATCTAGGTCAAAAATGGATTATAGACACGTCACGGCTAAGCTGGAAGAGGTAATACGATTGATGCAATCAGAATCTGCATCTCTTATCGTTACAGAAACAAAGGCGAGCATAGAAATATGTTTGCATCTTTGGAAACTTTGTCTCTTCTCCAGTAAAATTACGAAAATGACATAGTCTTCTTTTTCATAGATGCATGGAAGCCACAGCTTTTAGAAGTCTTTGGTACTTCAGAAAATAACAAAACGTGGGTCTTCATGACACTTAGTTTTAGAAAAACAGCGTTTTTCCACAAAACATAAAGACCAAATATAAACATAAAACGAGCAGAAATTAGCTTCTCTAATATATCAAAGCTAAAATGAGCAGACAATACTATGAATGAAGAAATGAAACGAAAAACGAAAAAAAAAATGACATGACTAGTGACGGCGAACTTAAAATAAAAATAATGGCCACATACAATGGCGATGTTGCCACCCAGGAAGTTTCTGCCCTATATTACTTATATTTAACTTCTGTTCGCTATTTTATTGATTAATTTAACAAGAGCTAAGAGCTCATATGGCACTTGGGACGAGGCAAGAAGAACTAAGAGCCAAGAGCTCATATGGTATGAACTCTAACAAAATTCTAAGAATCAACAGATTGATTTAAAAGGAAAATCAGAGGCTTAATGTCGGTCAGGATTTAAAACAAGAGCTCTGAGTCACGATGTCCTTCTAAATATGAAACTTAATTAAGATCCGATCACCCACTCGTAGGTTATCCAAGTCTATCGGTTGAGATTTAAAATAAGAGATCTGAGTTACGAGGTCCTTCTAAACATAAAGTTTCATGAAGATCCGAGCACTACTTCCCAAGTTAAAAATATGTCATTTTTTCTAATTTTACAGAATTAACCCCCCCCCCCCCCCCGATAGACCGGATCCGTTCCAATTATGTAAATCACGTATCTAAGACTTCTGCTTATTTTTCTCACCTAGTTTCATCCCGATCCCTCCAATCTAAGCGTTTTCCGTGATTTTAGGTCCCCCCAAACTCCCCCAATGTCACCCGATGCGGTCAGGATTTCAAATAAGAGCTTTGAGACACGATATTTTTCTAAATATCAAATTTTATTGAGATCCGATCACCCGTTCGTAAGATAAAAATACCTCATTTTTCTAATTTTTCAGAATTAACCCCCCCCCCCCACTACCCCAAAGAGAGCAGATCCGTTCCGGTTATGTCAATCATGTATCTAGGACTTGTGCTTATTTTTCTCACCAAGTTTCATCCCGATCCCTCCGCTCTAAGTGTTTTCCAAGATTTTAAGTTCCCCCTCCCCAATGTCACCGGATCCAGTCGGGATTTAAAATAGCAGCTTTGAGACACGATATCCTTCCAAACATCAGATTCCATTAAGATCCGATCAACCGTTCGCAAGTTAAAAATACTTCATTTTTTCTATTTTATCCGAATTAACGGGCCCCCCACTCCCCCCCAGATGGTCAAATCGGGAAAACGACTATTTTTAATTTAATCTGGTCCGGTCCCTGATACGCCTGCCAAATTTCATGAAGATCCGATCACTCCTTCGTAAGTTAAAAATACGTCATTTTTTCTATTTTTTAGAATTACCCCCCCCCCCCCCCCCCGAAAGAGAAGATCCGTTCCAATTATGTAAGTCACGTATCTAAGACTTCTGCTCATTTTTCTCACCAAGTTTCATCCCGATCCCTCCAATCGAAGTGTTTTCCATTATTTTAGGTCCCCCCCCAAACTCCCCCAATGTCACCAGATCCGGTCGGAATTTAAAATAAGAGCTTTGAGACACGATATCCTTCTAAATATCAAATTTCATCGAGATCCGATCACCCGTTCGTAAGTTAAAAATACCTCATTTTTTCTGATTTTTCAGAATTAGCCCCCCCCCCCCAACTACTCCAAAGAGAGCGGATCCGTTCCGGTTATGTTAATTGTGTATCTAGGACTTGTGCTTATTTTTCTCACGAAGTTTCATCCCGATCCCTCCACTCTAAGTGTTTTCCAATATTTTAGGTTTCCCCTCCAAAATCCCCCCCAATGTCACCAGATCCAATCGGCATTTAAAATAACAGCTCAGAGACACGGTATCCTTCCAAACATCAAATTTCATTAAGATCTGATCAATATCGTAAGTTAAAAATATTTCATTTTTCCTATTTTTTCCGAATTAACGGGCCCCCCCCCTCTCTCCCCCCCGATGGTCAAGTCGGGAAAACGACTATTTTTAATTTAATCTGGTCCGGTCCCTGATACACCTGCCAAATTTCATCGTCCTAGCTTACCTGGAAGTGCCTAAACTAGCAAAACCGCACTTGGTTAATACCAAGTGCCATAAAAAACCAAACCCTTTCTTTCGGAAGTGAAGACCGAAGTTGAAACTTAAAACGATCAAAAATTATTGCTTCGCCGATTGCGTAACATATATGTACAAAACTAGCTCAAATGGCCCGACTTTTTGTATCTTCCAATATTTGAAGAATTCTAAAAACAAATACTTTACTGAAAACACAAAACCGACTAATTTATAAGTATTCAGCGACCATGCTCCAATACAGTACTTGGAAAAAACATAGAACTTATGAAATACAACAGTTCAATATGATATTTCACGAAACAAAACATAAGGAAGGATATCTGCTATACACTGTTGTACGTGTATGTATGAGTTATCTTCTGTAGTAATAATAATTCTGTAGTAATAGTTATCTTCTCTACAATAATATAAAGCAGACAACCTGCCTTGTACCTTGTGTTTTTTATGTAAAATAGGCCTACCACATTGGATTTTGCTTAAATGTAAATTTCCTTTTTGTTTTTATATAGCCTAGAGTTGGTGTTTTTATTATTTGTTTTGTTTAAGCTAGTGTTTTTGTTTTTCAGTTGAGCAATGCTTCTGGATATAAAGCTTAAATATTCAAGCTTTTATTATTACTTTTGCATAAGCAAGTATTCTATTTTATTTTCATTGTCATAGCCCACATGTCTAACCGTTTTTTACATTTTTATTTCTACCCGTTCTAAGAAATTATATAGAGTTAGAGAAGATACAGTCTTCTTTTATTTGGAGTAGTATAAATCAATGGTTTAGCAATAAAGACTTACCAGAGGCATGAAAGCAAACTGACTAACGAACCCAATCATTGGTCCAACTGGTCGACGCAGAGTCTCTTTTACAACTTTCAAGTCCAAAGAGCAACCCATATTGATAAAAGCAATGGAAACTAACAAGACTATAATTCCAGTAAAAGCTTTGTCAATTGGACGTTCGGCTCGTTTGACACCAACGCGTAACGACTTGGACCTTTCAATTTGACTTTCGTTTCTTCTTCTAAGAATTTGTACTTCAGTATAGCCAATAAACTTTCCTTTAAAAAGAGTATATATATATATATATTTATATATATATATGTATATATATATATATATATATATATATATATATATATATATATATATATATGTATATATATATATATGTATATTTATATATTCGTATTACAATTCGTATTCAGATCTATACCTCAAACAATTCCTCGATCTATACCTCGAAAAACAATTCGTATTCAGATCTATACCTCATTATTCTAATGATGTGTCCCTGTGTCCCGGTCGTCATTTGTGTCCCGGTGTCCCAGTTTGTAATTTCTCTTTGAGTGTCCCGGTCGTCATTTATATTCCCTGTGTCCCGGTGTCCCGGTCGTCATTTGTGTCCCGGTGTCCCGGTCTGTAATTTCTATTCGAACATTCCCTGTGTCCCGGTCGTCATTTATATATCCCGCCTGTGCCCCCGGCGTCCCGTTGTAGTTGTGTCCCCGTGTCCCGGTCGTCATTTATATTCCCTGTGTCCCGGTCGTGATTTGTGTCCGGGTGTCCCAGTCTGTAATTTCTCTTTGAGGTTCCCGGTCGTCACTTATATTCCCTCTGTCTCGGTCGTCATTTGTGTCCCGGTCTGTAATTTCTCTTTGAGTGTTTTTTCTTTTTAGTTTTTTACCTTTTTTCTTTTTTCAGTTTTCTTTTTCTTCTTTATTTTTCAGCGTCACTATGAAGTACATGTCGACGAACCCTAATTTATGACGTTCGTCATAAATGACGACAACTAACTTCATGACGTCAGTCGACACAGAAACATGACGTCACCTGATCCACAGACAGACAGACAGACAACTTATTTTTATATATATAGATAGATTACTGAGGAAAGCTTGGGGACATTGTCTGGTTTTTAGGGATATAAAAATGGGAAACCTTGCTAGGAAATATAGTTATATATATATATATATATATATATATATATATATATATATATATATATATATATATATATATATATATATATCTATATATATAAAATAAGTTGTCTGTCCGTTACGCCAGATTATATCTTAAATATATATAAAAAATGAAACTAAACTGAAAAGCAAACTGAAACTAAAAATGTAGAAACTGGTAATTGCATAAATATTTCTATATATTTTGACAATAGATTAAAGTAATTCGAAACCTTATAACAGATATTTATAATTTTGAGTTTTCCTACACCTAGTTGGTGGGGGCGCTTCGCGCCCCCCCCGCGCGCGTAAGTCGTTACGCGCCATATTAGTTACGCGCCATTGTAGTTGTGTCCCTATGTCCCACCTGTGAATATAGATAGATATATATATATATATATATATATATATATATATATATATATATATATATATATATATATATATATAATATATATATATATATATATATATATATATATATATGTTTTTAACTACGTAAAACTTGCGAATATACAACATTCTTTGCTGTCCCATTGTCTGTGCATATAAATAGATTGTCAGGTTTACCGACTCTTGAACATGCAACATATAATGGTCCATGGGAAAACAATCCGTATTCAGATCTATACCTCATGATTCTAATGATTGCCCTTGAGCTTTGTTGATGGTGATTGCTAATCGACCATTCCCTGAGTCGCCATCGTCATTTATATATCCCCCTGTGCACCCTGGCGTCCCCTTTGTAGTTATGTCCCTGTGTCCCGGTCGTCATTTATATTCCCTGTGTCCCGGTCGTCATTTGTGTCCCGGTGTTCCAGTCTGTGATTTCTCTTTGAGTGTCCCGGGCGTCATTTATATTCCTTGTGTCCCGGTGTCCCGGTCGTCATTTATATCCCCCTGTGCCCCCCGGCGTCCCCATTGTAGTTGTGTCCCTGTGTCCCGGTCGTCATTTATATTCCCTGTGTCCCGGTCGTCATTTGTAACCCGGTGTCCCGGTCTGTATATACATTCGTTTTTTAGTTTTGTTTTTCTCCTTTATTTTTTTCCTTTTTTCTTTTTTTTCTTTTTTAGTTTATTTAGATTTATTTAGTTATTAGTTTTTTTATTAGTTTTTAGTTTTTTTGTAGTTTTTTTAGTTTTTTTTTTTACTTATGTCCTGGTCGTCATTTATACTCCCTGTGTCCCGGTCGTCATTTGTGTCTCGGTGCTTTGTTGATTGCTAATTTATATTATATTTATATTTATATTTTTTATATTTATTAATATTTTTTTAGTTTTCTTTTTCTCTTATTTTTCAGTTTTTTCCTTTTTTTAGTTTTTTCTTTTTTAGTTTTTAGTTTTTTTTTGTTTTTTACCTTTTTTTAGTTTTTTTAGTTTTTTTAGTTTTTTAGCTTTTTTTAGTTTTTTTATTAGTTTTTAGTTTTTTTTTTAGTTTTTGCCTTTTTTTAGTTTTTTCAGTTTTTTTTAGTTTTTAGTTTTTTACCTTTTTTTAGTTTTTTTTAGTTTTTTAGCTTTTTTAGTTTTTTTTCTTTTTAGTTTTTTTTTGTAGTTTTTACCTTTTTTAGTTTTTTTTTCTTCTTTTGTATTAGTGTGAAATAATTCAGACGTCATATGCGGACAAACACGACGTCACTCGACAGACAGACAGACAGACATAACCCACAAACAACTTATTTTTATATATATTTATTCATATTTTTTTAGTTTTCTTTTTCTCTTTTATTTTTCAGTTTTTTCCTTTTTTTTAGTTTTTTTCTTTTTTAGTTTTTAGTTTTTTTTAGTTTTTTACCTTTTTTAGTTTTTTTCAGTTTTTTTTTAGTTATTAGATTTTTACCTTTTTTTAGTTTTTTTTAGTTTTTTAGCTTTTTTAGTTTTTTTTTCTTTTTAGTTTTTTTTGTAGTTTTTACCTTTTTTAGTTTTTTTCTTCTTTTGTATTAGTGTGAAATAATTCAGACGTCATATGCGAACAAACATGACGTCACCTGATCCATCCACAGATCCACACACAGACAACTTATTTTTATATATATAGATATAGATACAGTTTCTTCTTTATTTTTTTTTATTTTTTAGTTTTTTATTTTTTTTTAGTTTCTTCTTTTTATTGATTTGTTTTCTTCAATTTGTCAATGTTCATTCTAACATTGACACTTGGAAAAATCTTTACATGCCAAGCATGCTAAAGCTCAAACAATTTATATTAAACCTCAAAAATTGGGGTATCTGTTTTAAGGTTTTCGAATTACTTTAATCTATTGTCAAAATATATTGAAATATTTGTGCAATTCCCAGTTTTTTTTAGTTTTTTCTTTTTTTGAGTTTTTTAGCTTTTTTTAGTTTTTTTAAGTTTTTTATCTTTTTTATTTTTTTACATTTTTTCTTTTTAGGTTTTTTCTTTTTTTAATTTTTAATTTTTTTTAGTTTTTTCTTTTTAGTTTTTTTTTTTAGTTTTTTACCAGTTTCCTTTTTTCGAATTACTTTAATCTATTGTCAATATTTCGAAATATTTATGCAATTTCCAGTTTTTACATTCTAGTTTGTTTTCTTTTCTATATATAGAAGATATAATCTGGCGTAACGGACAGACAACTTATTTTTATATATATAGATAGATTGTCGAGTGTTTGCATGCTTGGTACGTAAAATTTTTTTCTAACATCAATGTTAGAATGAACACTGAAAAATTGAAAAACATTGAAAAAGGTAGAATGTTACCAAAAAGCAAAAATAAAAGAAGCAAAAATCTAAAGAAGGTAAAAACTACAAAAAAAAGAAAACAAAATAAAAAAATCTAAAAAAGCTTAAAAACTAAAAAAAAACTAAAAAAAGATAAAAAACTAAAAAAAACTAAAAAAAGGAAAAAACCATAAAATAAACAAAAACTAATAAAAAAAATAAAAAAAGCTAAAAAACTAAAAAAACTAAAAAAAACTAAAAAAGGTAAAAACTAAAAGAACTAAAAAAGAAAAAAAAACTAAAAAAAAGGAAAAAACTGAAAAATAAAGGAGAAAAAGAAAACTAAAAAAATATAAATAAAAATAAAAAAACTAAAAAGATAAAAACCTTCAAAAAAAAAAACTAAAAAGAAAAAAGAAAAAAACTAAAAAACCTAAAAAAGGTAAAAACCAATAAAAAAAAACTAAAAACAAAAAAAAAGGAAAAAATTAAAAATTTATTTCATCATAAGTTTTTCAACTGACGAAATTACAGACCGGGACATCGGGACACAAATGACGACCGGGACACCGGCACATAGGGAATATGAATGACGACACTCAAAGAGAAGCGACCGGGACAAAAGGAATGTTCGATTAGCAATCAACAAAGCACCGGGACACAAATGACGACCGGGACACAGGGAGTATAAATGACGACCAGGATATAAGTAAAAAAAACTAAAAAAACTAAAAAAAAGGTAAAAACTACAAAAAAACTAAAAAGAAAAAAAAATAAAAACTAATAAAAAAACTAAAAAATCTAAAAATCTAAATAAACTAAAAAAGAAAAAAAGAAAAAAGGAAAAAATAAAGGAGAAAAACAAAACTAAAACCGAATGTATATACAGACAAGGACACCGGGATACAAATGACGACCGGGACACAGGGAATATAAATGACGACCGGGACACAGGGACACAACTACAACGGGGACGCCGGGGGGCACAGGGGGATATAAATGACGACCGAGACACCGGGACACATGGAATATAAAGACGCCCGGGACACTCAAAGAGAATCACAGACTGGGACACCGGGACACAAATGACGACCGGGACACAGGGACAAAACTACAAAGGGGATGCCGGGGGGCAAAAGGGGATATATAAATGACGATGGCGACACAGGGAATGGTAGATTAGCAATCACCATCACAAAGCTCAAGGGCAATCATTAGAAGCATGAGGTATAGATCTGAATACGGATTGTTTTCCCCATGGACCATTATATGTTGCATTTTCAAGAGTCGGTAAACAATCTATTTATATGCACAGACAATGGGACAGCAAAGAATGTTGTATATTCGCAAGTTTTACGTAGTTAAAAACATATATATATATCTACTAGCTGTTGGGGTGGCGCTTCGCGCCACCCCAACACCTAGTTGGTGGGGGCGCTTCGCGCCCCCCCCAAGCCCCCCCGCGCGCGTAAGTCGTTACGCGCCATAATAGTTACGCGCCATTGTAGTTGTGTCCCTATGTCCCACCTGTGAATATAGATAGATATATATATATGGTTTTAACTACGTAAAACTTGCGAATATACAACATTCTTTGCTGTCCCATTGTCTTTGCATATAAATAGATTGTCAGGTTACCGACTCTTGAACATGCAACATATAATGGTCCATGGGAAAACAATCTGTATTCAGATCTATACCTCATGATTCTAATGATTGCCCTTGAGCTTTGTTGATGGTGATTGCTAATCGACCATTCCCTGTCCCGGTGTCCCGGTCGTCATTTACATCCCCCTGTTTCCCCCGGTGTCCCCGTTGTAGTTGTGTCCCTGTGTCCCGGTCGTCATTTATATTCCCTGTGTCCCGGGTCCCGGTCGTCATTTGTATCCCGGTGTCCCGGTCTGTATATACATTCGTTTTTAGTTTTGTTTTTCTCCTTTATTTTTTTCCTTTTTTTTTCTTTTTTAGCTTATTTAGATTTTAGATTTTTTAGTTTTTTTATTAGTTTTTAGTTTTTTTTTTCTTTTTAGTTTTTTTGTCCCGGTCGTCATTTATATCCCCCTGTTTCCCCCGGTGTCCCCGTTGTAGTTGTGTCCCTGTGTCCCGGTCGTCATTTATATTCCCTGTGTCCCGGTCGTCATTTGTATCCCGGTGTACCGGTCTGTATATACATTCGTTTTTTTAGTTTTGTTTTTCTCCTTTATTTTTTTCCTTTTTTTTTCTTTTTTAGTTTATTTAGATTTTTAGATTTTTTAGTTTTTTTATTAGTTTTTAGTTTTTTTTTTCTTTTTAGTTTTTTTGTAGTTTTTACCTTCTTTTTAGTTTTGTTAATTTTTTTTTTACTTGTGTCCTGGTCGTCATTTATACTCCCTGTGTCCCGGTGCTTTGTTGATTGCTAATCGAACATTCCTTTTGTCCTGGTCGCTTTCTCTTTGAGTGTCGTCATTTATTTTTTTCTTTTTAGTTCTTTTAGTTTTTACCTTTTTTAGTTTTTTTTAGTTTTTAGTTTTTTTAGTTTTTTACCTTTTTTTAGTTTTTTTAGTTTTTTTAGTTTTTTAGCTTTTTTATTTTTTTTATTAGTTTTTAGTTTTTTTGTAGTTTTTGCCTTTTTTTTTAGTTTTTTTTAGTTTTTTAGCTCTTTTTTTAGTTTTTTCAGTTTTGACGTCACCTGATCCAGTTTTTTTCAGGTGACGTCACCTGATCCACGATCCACAGATCCACAGACAACTTATTTTTATATATATAGATAGTTTTTTTTTTTTTACTTATGTCCTGGTCGTCATTTATACTCCCTGTGTCCGGTGCTTTGTTGATTGCTAATCGAACATTCCTTTTGTCCTGGTCGCTTTCTCTTTGAGTGTCGTCATTTATTAGTTTTTTTCCTTCTTTTTTTTTAGTTTTTTATTGGTTTTTACCTTTATTTTAGCTTATTTTTCAGTTTTTTTCCTTTTTTTTAGTTTTTTTTTATTTTTTATTTTTTTTAGTTTTTTACCTTTTTTTAGTTTTTTTAGTTTTTTTAGTTTTTTAGCTTTTTTACTTTTTTTATTAGTTTTTAGTTTTTTTTTTGTAGTTTTTGCCTTTTTTTAGTTTTTTCAGTTTTTTTTTTAGTTTTTTATTGGTTTTTACCTTATAGTTTTTTTAGTTTTTTTAGCTTTTTTATTTTTTTTTATTAGTTTTTAGTTTTTTTTGTAGTTTTTGCCTTTTTTTTAGTTTTTTCAGTTTTGACGTCACCTGATCCAGTTTTTTCAGGTGACGTCACCTGATCCATCCATCCATCCACAGACAGACAACTTATTTTTATATATATAGAAGATATCTATATTCACAGGTGGGACGTAGGGACACAACTACAATGGCGCGTAACTAATATGGCGCGTAACGACTTACGCGCGCGGGGGGGGGCTGGGGGGGGCGCGAAGCGCCCCCACCAACTAGGTGTTGGGGTGGCGCGAAGCGCCACCCCAACAGCTAGTATATATATATATATCTATATATATAAAAATAAGTTGTCTGTCTGTGGATGTGTGGATGGATGTGTGGATGGATGTGTCAGGTGACGTCACCTGAAAAAACTGGATTAGGTGACGTCAAAACTGAAAAAAACTAAAAAAAGGCAAAAACTACAAAAAAAACTAAAAACTAATAAAAAAAATAAAAAAGCTAAAAAACTAAAAAAACTATAAAGGTAAAAACCAATAAAAAACTAAAAAAAAAACTGAAAAAACTAAAAAAAGGCAAAAACTACAAAAAAAACTCCGGGACACAGGGAATATAAATAACGACCGGGACACAGGGACACACTACAACGGGGACACCGGGGGAAACAGGGGGATATAAATGACGACCGGGACAAAAAAACTAAAAAGAAATAAAAACTAAAAACTAATAAAAAAAACTAAAAAATCTAAAAATCTAAATAAGCTAAAAAAGAAAAAAAAAGGAAAAAAATAAAGGAGAAAAACAAAACTAAAAAACGAATGTATATACAGACCGGGACACCGGGATACAAATGATGACCGGGACCGGGACACAGGGAATATAAATGACGACCGGGACACAGGGACACAACTACAACGGGGACACCGGGGGAAACAGGGGGATAACCTGACAATCTATTTATATGCAAAGACAATGGGACAGCAAAGAATGTTGTATATTCGCAAGTTTTACGTAGTTAAAACCATATATATATATATATATCTATATTCACAGGTGGGACATAGGGACACAACTACAATGGCGCGTAACTATTATGGCGCGTAAACGACTTACGCGCGCGGGGGGGCTTGGGGGGGGCGCGAAGCGCCCCCACCAACTAGGTGTTGGGGTGGCGCGAAGCGCCACCCCAACAGCTAGTCTATATATATAAAATAAGTTGTCTGTGGATGGATGGATGGATGGATGTGTCAGGTGACGTCACCTGAAAAAACTGGATCAGGTGACGTCAAAACTGAAAAAACTAAAAAAAGGCAAAAACTACAAAAAAAAACTAAAAACTAATAAAAAAATAAAAAAGCTAAAAAACTAAAAAACTATAAAGGTAAAAACCAATAAAAAACTAAAAAAAAAACTGAAAAAACTAAAAAAGGCAAAAACTACAAAAAAAACTAAAAACTAATAAAAAAAGTAAAAAAGCTAAAAAACTAAAAAAACTAAAAAAAGGTAAAAAACTAAAAAAAATAAAAAATAAAAAAAACTAAAAAAAAGGAAAAAACTGAAAATAAGCTAAAATAAAGGTAAAAACCAATAAAAAACTAAAAAAAAAAAGGAAAAAAACTAATAAATGACGACACTCAAAGAGAAAAAAAAGGCAAAAACTACAAAAAAAACTAAAAAACTAATAAAAAAAATAAAAAAGCTAAAAAACTAAAAAAACTAAAAAAAGGCAAAAACTACAAAAAAAACTAAAAACTAATAAAAAAGCTAAAAAACTAAAAAAACTAAAAAAAAGGCAAAAACTACAAAAAAACTAAAAACTAATAAAAAAAATAAAAAAGCTAAAAAACTAAAAAAAACTAAAAAAACTAAAAAAACTAAAAACAAAAAAAAACTAAAAAAGGTAAAAACTAAAAGAACTAAAAAAGAAAAAAATAAATGACGACACTCAAAGAGAAAGCGACCAGGACAAAAGGAATGTTCGATTAGCAATCAACAAAGCACCGGGACACAGGGAGTATAAATGACGACCCGGGGGAAACAGGGGGATATAAATGACGACCGGGACAAAAAAACTAAAAAGAAAAAAAAACTAAAAACTAATAAAAAAACTAAAAAATCTAAAAATCTAAATAAGCTAAAAAAGAAAAAAAAAGGAAAAAAATACAATGACGACCGGGACACAGGGAATATAAATGACGACCGGGACACAGGGACACAACTACAACGGGGACACCGGGGGGGGGGAGGGGAGGGAGGAACAGGGGGATATAAATGACGACCGGGACAAAAAAACTAAAAAGAAAAAAAAACTAAAAACTAATAAAAAACTAAAAAATCTAAAAATCTAAATAAGCTAAAAAAGAAAAAAAAAGGAAAAAAATAAAGGAGAAAAACAAAACTAAAAAACGAATGTATATACAGACCGGGACACCGGGATACAAATGACGACCGGGACCCGGGACACAGGGAATATAAATGACGACCGGGACACAGGGACACAACTACAACGGGGACACCGGAGGAAACAGGGGGATGTAAATGACGACCGGGACACCGGGACAGGGAATGGTCGATTAGCAATCACCATCAACAAAGCTCAAGGGCAATCATTAGAATCATGAGGTATAGATCTGAATACAGATTGTTTTCCCATGGACCATTATATGTTGCATGTTCAAGAGTCGGTAAACCTGACAATCTATTTATATGCAAAGACAATGGGACAGCAAAGAATGTTGTATATTCGCAAGTTTTACGTAGTTAAAACCATATATATATATATCTATCTATATTCACAGGTGGGACATAGGGACACAACTACAATGGCGCGTAACTATTATGGCGCGTAACGACTTACGCGCGCGGGGGGGCTTGGGGGGGGGGGGCGCGAAGCGCCCCCACCAACTAGGTGTTGGGGTGGCGCGAAGCGCCACCCCAACAGCTAGTATATATCTATATATATAAAAATAAGTTGTCTGTGTGTGGATCTGTGGATCTGTGGATCAGGTGACGTCATGTTTGTCCGCATATGACGTCTGAATTATTTCACACTAATACAAAAAAAGAAAAAAACTAAAAAAGGTAAAAACTACAAAAAAAACTAAAAAGAAAAAAAAACTAAAAAAGCTAAAAAACTAAAAAAAACTAAAAAAAAGGTAAAAATCTAATAACTAAAAAAAAACTGAAAAAAAAAAAGGCAAAAACTACAAAAAAAATAAAAACTAATAAAAAAACTAAAAAAGCTAAAAAACTAAAAAAAACTAAAAAAAGGTAAAAAACTAAAAAAAACTAAAAACTAAAAAAGAAAAAAAACTAAAAAAAAGGAAAAAACTGAAAAATAAAAGAGAAAAAGAAAACTAAAAAAAATATGAATAAATATATATAAAAATAAGTTGTTTGTGGGTTATGTCTGTCTGTCTGTCTGTCGAGTGACGTCGTGTTTGTCCGCATATGACGTCTGAATTATTTCACACTAATACAAAAGAAGAAAAAAAACTAAAAAAGGTAAAAACTACAAAAAAACTAAAAGAAAAAAAACTAAAAAAGCTAAAAAACTAAAAAAACTAAAAAAGGTAAAAAACTAAAAACTAAAAAAAACTGAAAAAACTAAAAAAAGGCAAAAACTAAAAAAAAACTAAAAACTAATAAAAAAAACTAAAAAAGCTAAAAAACTAAAAAAACTAAAAAAACTAAAAAAAGGTAAAAAACAAAAAAAAACTAAAAACTAAAAAAGAAAAAACTAAAAAAAAGGAAAAAACTGAAAAATAAGAGAAAAAGAAAACTAAAAAAATATTAATAAATATAAAAAATATAAATATAAATATAATATAAATTAGCAATCAACAAAGCACCGAGACACAAATGGCGACCCGGGACACAGGGAGTATAAATGACGACCAGGACATAAGTAAAAAAAAAAAAATAAAAAAAACTAAAAAAATGGTAAAAACTACAAAAAAACTAAAAACTAATAAAAAAACTAAAAAATCTAAAAATCTAGATAAACTAAAAAAGAAAAAAAAAGAAAAAAGGAAAAAAATAAAGGAGAAAAACAAAACTAAAAAACGAATGTATATACAGACCGGGACACCGGGATACAAATGACGACCGGGACACAGGGAATATAAATGACGACCGGGACACAGGGACACAACTACAATGGGGACGCCGGGGGGCACAGGGGGATATAAATGACGACCGGGACACCGGGACACAAGGAATATAAATGACGCCCGGGACACTCAAAGAGAAATCACAGACTGGAACACCGAGACACAAATGACGACCGGGACACAGGGAATATAAATGACGACCGGGACACAGGGACATAACTACAAAGGGGACGCCGGGGTGCACAGGGG
Source organism: Artemia franciscana (assembly GCF_032884065.1). Taxonomy (NCBI): domain Eukaryota; kingdom Metazoa; phylum Arthropoda; class Branchiopoda; order Anostraca; family Artemiidae; genus Artemia; species Artemia franciscana. The sequence goes on from NC_088868.1 coordinate 20,694,591, forward strand.
GATATATAAATGACGATGGCGACTCAGGGAATGGTCGATTAGCAATCACCATCAACAAAGCTCAAGGGCAATCATTAGAATCATGAGGTATAGATCTGAATACGGATTGTTTTCCCATGGACCATTATATGTTGCATGTTCAAGAGTCGGTAAACCTGACAATCTATTTATATGCACAGACAATGGGACAGCAAAGAATGTTGTATATTCGCAAGTTTTACGTAGTTAAAAACATATATATATATATATATATATATATATATATATATATATATATATATATATATATATATATATATATATATATATATATATCTTCAGCCAGCACTGAGGTTTGCTTCGGGACATTGGCTGGTTTTTTGGGGATATAAAAATGGGCAACCTTGCGAAGAGATATACTTAAATTTGATCTACTTCAGGGACTTCTTAGTTACCTGGGAGTAAATCATCTAGTTTTGCTCTTTATTTGGCCCGGTATTTGAAGACTTTCAAACATAACAGAAAAGAGTACTCGTTTACACCATTTTACAAAAATTGTACAATTTTAGTAAAAGTCAAGGTATCATAGGATATTACCAGGAACCAGAAAGTTAGGAACGAAAGAAACAGAACAGAAACAGAAACAGACACAGGAACAAAAAAAGGAACAGGAAAAGAAACGGGAACAGGAAAAGAAACGGGAACAGAAAGTTAGAAAGTCAGGATAGGAACCAGAAAGTTTTCATCTATTGTGTTATTGAAAGCAGGGTAATAAATGGCTAGGTCATTTTCGTGTTATTTTTTATGCAAACTTACACAAAAATAAGCAAAAAATACATTCCTTCGTGGCAGTCTCACATGGTATTAGACAAATGCCTTGTGTAACTCTGGGTAAAATTACTACAAAACTTTCAAGCTAGCTATTCTTTTTTATATCTTCATATCTTCATTTCTAGTATCATAACAATTCCAAGCAATTGCATGTACAATAACATACCAATTAATACAAATGACAAAGCTCCTCTAATAGTAAGGATAGAGTCATTGAATTATAACATATCAAATAAAAATTTTGGAATTACAATTAAATCAAGATTCACTTTGACGCTCAGATTCTACCTAATTTTGGGGAATTTTATCCTTTGTCTTTTCTTGAACTGAGCCTACAAAATACTTTCAATAAAGTTTCCTGTCACAGATAAGGCTACCTGTACGCAAATTAGCTACTCTGTATCAAAGTGATGGTCCCTGCTATCTTTTTGTTGACTTTCTTAGTTTCAAACTATCTCTTGAAAGTAGCTTATTTGCTATTTAAATTTTGGACGGCTAAATATATCTTACTTTTGGTCGAAATTATCTCTACAAGACTGCTTCTACACCTTCATAATCCAAAGAAAATTTCTTAGTAAGTTCTTTCAGTGGGAAAAGGAAACAAAGAAAGAACGAAATTTCATAATGCGTAATTATAGTGGCATAAATAGTAATTAATTTACAAATCAACAGAACACACCATGATTATTATGAAAGGATAAAGTGTTTGTTGAATTAGTCATCCTTCTTTTAATCAGGTTATAAAGCAATGATTTAGAATTTCAGATAAAACCCATATTTTTTCAAAGGATGGTCAGTGATTATTTTCAAAAACATCTAGGTAACTAAGCAAAAAATTCAGAGTAATCTTCTGATGAGGACTTTGTCAGAATTCCTTTTTAGGTAGGACATAGTATACTTTAAAAGGGAGGGGGACAACTATGAAAAATGAATTTTTTCACCCTAGAGAAAAGAAGTACGAACTTATTACAACCTTTCTTTATTTCGGAAGCAGGAACTTTTACTATTTAGCAAAACAGTAATTTTAGGACAAAGTACTGAAATTCGTAAACAAAAAAAATCCTAAGTATTTTATAAGATTAATCTTCGAGAGGTCTCGGGGAGAAAGCCTTCTTCCCTTATGTGTAAGAATATAAAAACTAGAATAATCATGATATTCTTCTCCTAGAAATCACAAAGTCTGAGTTTCAAAGATGAAGAAAGTTCTCAGAATTATTTGAGAAGGTTATGCTATTGAAAAAATGAATATGCAATTACTTTGACAGTAAATATTGACCTTGCATATCCCTAACAAAATTGTACTGCTTTGAGGAAACAACATCCAAATGATAAAGAAAATATTTTTTTGGACTAATAATATGGGTCATTTTGGATCATTTTCTCCGGAAATGCCCGGTGCCCCTGGATTTACGGGAAATTTATTTGCATGGGATTAATTTGATGCTTCTGGGTATTCTGCAAAATAGTAACCCAACCACAATATTTCGAGTGGGAGTGTATATAGATAAATCCTTAATAAGAAGAAAAAGTTTTATATGACTAATTTCTTTTGTTGTTAGATTAGGCACTTTTCGTGTTGAATTCTGTTTTTTTGTGCGTGTTTGTAATTCGTACTGTTGTTAATTTCCTTGCTTGTTTGTTATTTATTTACATTTTTGTGTGTATATGGCCCATGGGTTTTTGAAATACACTTATCTATCTATCTATCTATGTTCATATGTACATTAAAACTTACCAGTAAGATTAAAATACCCTCCTTTTTCATTATTGATAACAACTGGAGGGTTTGAAGTCACTTCTATAATTCGGTCGTCCAAGCTAATAGCATCATATTCAAACTCATGTGCTGGTATATTCATGTCTATATCATCCACTTCAAAGCATACAATTGTAGTTTCATGTTCAGTTAAACGAGATTCAGAGGTAAAGTTAAATTCAACGTTGAATGATTTGAGCTTTGTACCAAGATTAATACCATTAACAGTTGCCACAAAGATTGGTAACAAGGCAAGGACGTACAGAATTACGATGTGAAAGGGCCACAGCGGACACATCCTTGACAGAATGACTCTGAAAAAGAAATTTAAATTCAGAAAAATCATTCAAGTCTTAAAATCCATTGACAATAGTAGACGTCCAATGATTCAGCACCTTAGTGATTAAATATTTTTTTTTTCAAATGAAAGTAATGAACAACATTTAAATTTAAAACGAAGAGAAATTATTCTGTGTATAAGGGGGGCTGTCCCCACCCCAGTCCCTTACCCGTTACACGAATGCTTTTAAAACGCTTCTTACTCCAATTAAACGACCCTTTGTTTTCAGGAGTAGTTCTTAAAGGGTTGGGCCACAAAGTCAAACTTCACCGCAAAAAGCAAGGCATTGAGGAGAAGATAGCCCTCCTCTGATCCTCATATATGAAATAATTTCTATTTGTTTCAAGTTTCAATGTTGCTCCTTACATTCAGTTGAAAAGACTTGATTTTGTATTTAATTTCTGATCTTTGTTCAAATCATGCTGGGAAATCTGCCTTCCCTCTCTTTGGAAAATTTGTCCAAGAAAATCCCCTCCCTACAAAAAATTCATCTCGCTGAAGCCCCCTACCACGAAAATTCTCATGACTTGCATTTTTTTTTAAAGTCCCAACATGAAAAGTTCAACTCCCTCCTAAAAAAATTGCGTATATCTCCTCAATAACAAATATTATACATAAACAATAGGTAAATTTCATAACTTATAGCCCTTTCCCCCAGTGTAAAATCTCCCCATACTCGGGGGGGGGGCTTTGATATGCCAGATTGATATCATTAGGAAAACCTGAAAATTTTAAACCTATAAACGTTTCTTGTAACAATTAGAAACTTAGAAGAAACACACATGTCAAATCTAAGGTAAATTATAGAGGTGCAGACAGATACAAGCCTTAGGGGGGGAGATGAACCTTAGCAAATGACCTTTACAGAGGGATCAAAGCATAAAAAATTACTTCAAAGCAAAATTTCTAAAATTTCTCTGTGGGAGGGGTTGTTCTTTGGACAAACTTTGATTTAAGGAGGGGGAGTCCTTTTCCTATTCTTATGGAGAGACGTCATAATAGACGGCAGTGCTTTTTAACTTTTATTATCATACTAGCTGTTGGGGTGGCTCTTCGCGCCAACCCAACACCTAGTTGGTGGGGGCGCTTCGCCCCCCAAGCCCCCCGCACGCGTAAGTCGTTACGCGCTATATTAGTTACGCACCATTGTAGTTGTGTCCCTGTGTCCCACCTGTGAATATATATATATATATATATATATATATATATATATATATATATATATATATATATATATATATATATATATATATGTTTTTAACTACGTAAAACTTGCGAATATACAACATTCTTCGCTGTCCCATTGTCTGTACATATAAATAGATTGTCAGGTTTACCGACTCTTGAACATGCAACATATAATTGTCCATGGGAAAAACAATCCGTATTCAGATCTATACCTCATTATTCTAATGATTGCCCTTGAGATTTGTTGATGGTGATTGCTAATCAGTCATTTATATATCCCCCCTCTGCCCCCCCGGCGTCCCCGTTGTAGTTGTGTCCCATACCTTTTTAGTTTTTTTAATTTTAGTTTTTTTTTAGTTTTCTTTTTCTCCATTATTTTCCAGTTTTTTTCCTTTTTTTAGTTTTTTTTTCTTTTTTAGTTTTTTTATTAGTTTTTAGTTTTTCTTTCTTTTTAGTTTTTTTTTGTAGTTTTTAGCTTTTTTTAGTTTTTAGTTTTGTAGTTTTTACCTTTTTTTTAGTTTTTTACCTTTTTTTAGTTTTCTAGCTTTTTTAGTATTTTGTTTTTAGTTTCTTTTGTAGTTTTTACCTTTTTTAGTTTTTTTTCTTTTGTATTCAAGGTTCGAACCTGGAACCTCTCGGACCTACAACCAGAAACATAACGCTCTACCAAATCAGCTACTTTGGCTTGATATATTCGTTTTTGAATTGGTATATCTTCTACATATATAAAAATAAGTTGTCTGTGTGTGTGTGTGTGTCTGTCGAGTGACGTCATGTTTGTGTGTCGACTGACGTCATGTTTTCAACTGACGAAATTACAGACCGGGACATCGGGACACAAATGACGACCGGGACACCGGCACATAGGGAATATAAATGACGACCGGGACACTCAAAGAGAAAGCGACCGGGACACAAGGAATGTTCGATTAGCAATCACCATCAACAAAGCACCAGGACACAAATGACGACCGGGACACAGGGAGTATAAATGACGACCAGGACATAAGTAAAAAAAAAACTAAAAAAACTAAAAAAAGGTAAAAACTACAAAAAAACTAAAAAGAAAAAAAACTAAAAACTAATAAAAAAACTAAAAAAGCTAAAAAAATAAAAAAAAAAAAGAAAAAAAAATAAAAAAAGGAAAAAAAGGGAAAAATAAAGGAGAAAAACAAAACTAAAAAAAAAATAAAAATAAAAAAAAACTAAAAAGAAAAAAAGGGGAAAAATACAAAAATTTATTTCATCATATACCATTTCAAAAACGAATGTATATACAGACCGGGACACCGGGATACATATGACGACCGGGACACAGGGAATATAAATGACGACCGGGACACAACTACAACAGGGACGCCGGGGGCACAGGGGGATATATAAATGACGACGGGGACACAGGGAATGTTCGATTAGCAATCACCATCAACAAAGCTCAAGGGCAATCCTTAGAATCATGAGGTATAACTAAAAAAACTAAAAAAAAGGTAAAAAACTAAAAACTAAAAAAAAAGACCAATTCAAAAACGAATGTATATACAGACCGGGACACAAATGACGACCGGGACACCGGGACACAAGGAATATAAATGACGCCTGGGACACTCAAAGCGAAATCACAGACTGGGACACCGGGACACAAATGACGAGCGGGACACAGGGAATATAAATGACGACCGGGACTCAGGGACAGAACTACAACGGGGACGCCGGGGGGCACAGGGGGATATATAATGACGACGGCAACACAGGGAATGGTCGATTAGCAATCACCATCAACAAAGCTCAAGGGCAATCATTAGAATCATGAAGTATAGATCTGAATACCACCCCAACATTTAGTGATGAAATAATTCAGACGTCATATGCGGACTTATAATGACGTCACTCGACAGACAACTTATTTTTATATATATAGATCACCAACACAATATACAAGCAAAACAAAATGATACACCCATAGAAGAAAGAATCGTTTGGCATGACGTATGGACAGATGAGCGATAGACTTATCTATCAACAAATAAAATGACATTTTATACAATCCCAAAGAGGGCTTATTCCAAATCTGCCTCTCATTCACTTAGACTATCTGTCTTTGGTTTTCCAACAATTAGCCATGGCTTGGCACCTGCAACTACTGAACTTTAATTCAAGCGGATTATCCGGCATTCTTTGTAAAACAATCAGAAATTGAATAAAAACAATTTTTTTCAACTAAAAGTAAGGAGCAACATATAAACTTAAACCAACACAAATTAACGCCAAAGTTTGACTTTTTGTCCCAATTCTTTAAGAACGACTCCTGAAACACAAGGACTGTTTAATTAGAATAAGAAGTTTTTTAAAAGTTCCAGGATACTTCAGCATGAAGAGCGAGGTATTTAAGAGGGAGCAACCCCCTTCATATACAGAATGATTTCTCTTTGCAACCTCATTCATGTACGGAACGATTTCTCTTTGTTTTAAGTTTTAATGTTGCTCCTTACTTTCAGTTGAAAAAACTTGTTATTTTTATTTAACAGATAAAGCATAGGACTGAAGTAAGTAGCCCCTCCAAAATCTTTGCAGCAATATTTTCTTCAAGGCTGAAGATACAAGTCTAATTTGCTTTTTTTTTTTTTTTCTTTTTTTAATCTGTACCCCTGGACCTATTAACAGTTGTTGAGCAACTTTGCATTAAATTCCTGTGAATGTGTCTGGAAAGAAATGTTTTTGTATATATGCACTGTAAGCTTAGTTCCCTGTGAAGTACAGCCAACTTTGATAAGCAGTACCATATAAGAGCAACACTTTATTTAATCACTTATGTTAAAGCAGCCACAAGAAAATGACAAAAATACGCATTAGAATGTAATTGCTGTGCCCCAATAAAAACAATACAGTAGAAAATAAATCAGTGCCTTAAATATTCATACAATTTGCATACTTTTCGCTAATTCGAGAATTTGTCCTTTTACCCAAAAGAAACTCCCAAGTGCATGCCTGACTCTATGTATGCTGGAAATTCTGAATCATTAATCATTGCCAAATTGTTTGTTTCTCTTTTTTCATGGGAGAGGGATATTTTGTTTAAGTGGGAGCTTACAAACAAGGACAATCACTATGTAAGCATGTATAGCAATAAAATCCCAAACATTTTGACATAGTAGTAGTACTGGCATGTCAAAATCCAATGTCAAAAAATGAGGTTGTTGCATTACTTACAGGGAGAGGGACAGTTTAGAGAATAGAGAATACAAGGCTATAATATTTTTTCCAGGAAAGTGTTCTAACCTTCAGGGTGACTGGAACCTTCTCCAGCCCCCCCATAGGATCTGTACATGAATTTTAATACTAACATTTTCATGCTTTTTTTTTCTTTGGGTGATATAAATTAGTTCCCTTTTTTCAAATCAAGAAACGGGACAGGATTAAGAATAAAAATTTTGATAGAAATAGTGTCCTGACAACAAAGAGGTCTCTGAGATACCCTTTGAAACACATAGAATATATTTTCATACTGAAAATTTTCAAAGGTGGGTTTTTATTCAGAACGTGGCCTTAGTTTTACTCTTCCAAAGAGCACTTACTTAAGAATAGGAGTATTTAAGTTTGCTACATTTCATTTTTTGTTGATATCTTGATAAGATTCAAATGTAAACATTTATAGTTTGACTACAGATATGGCTTACTTTTCCTAAAGTAATTACTAGCCCCATTATTATCTGAGTCAGCAAAATGTTCAAGGGAAGTGATTCAAAATTACCACTCCCCCTAAAATTGTGGGAACCTTTTGAAATTTATCTTACTTTTTTTGTGTTTTTCTCACAAAAAAACCTTTCTGGGGGAGACTAAAATTCTGACTGTAGCACAGTAAGTTATTTAATGATTTTCATCCAAAAATCTTGGACAGAAATAAACATACAGGTTATCAGATAGGATTCTATGATTAAAGTAATTTTGGAGTGTGATGCTTACATGTCTTTTTATTTAGCGTGGGAGGGGTAGATCTGTCTAAAAAGATAAAATATCTCCAAAGATAAAATGAATAGGACATAATGTCCATGTAGTTGATAACAAGAAAACAGGATGAAAAAAAAACTGCACTAGCTCATGCTATTAAGATTCTAAAAATTTTGGGATTTCTACTTTTTTGCACAAAGGTTCAAAATTATGTTGGCCATCTCATCCTCTGAGACTTCTCCTAAAAAATTTACAATTACATAGATTATTTGATAACAATATGTGACAAAAATCCTGAAAGAAAAGCAGTGAATTTTGACATCCAAAATAAGCTTCTCGAGTGCTTGAAAGACTGTATGAATCCAGTGTAACCAAACTTGTGTTGTGGTGAAGAATGATGGCTATTGCATCATGTCAATACACATATGCATTCATCTGTGGTTGTCTTACCTTTGCTTCAATTCGTTTTTTGTGTGTTTTTTTATTTGTTTGGTTATCCCTCCTCCATATCACACTGTGGCATTTGGAGGTGATGTGTTTATGTTAAGTTTTTTGTCAATCTATTAAAAAATAAATCACTAAGCTAAACTGCCCATCCTTGTTACCTAACACAGCTGCTGAAATATCTTTTTTTCTCAAAAATCAAAAAGACCACGCAGAGGAGGCACTGGGAAAATGTGGACACAATCAAGTGTGGAATGATAATGCACCAGAAGAGCCAGACTTCCCAAAACATCCAAATATGTTTAAAAAAAATGAGCATAGAAATAAGAACATGCGTAATACCAGAAATAGTTACCGTTCTGAAGATAATTAGATTAATTCAACCTTCATTTTACGAGATAATGTTCTTTACGTCAGTATAAGTATTTTTGGGGGACATCAGAGATCAATTTCTGAAGGTTATATTCCCATAAATCAAAATTAGCAGATAATACAGAAAAAGTATTGCAGTAGTCAAAGAGGGGATAACCACCATAAATGTGACAAGAATAGTGGAAACAATGGTGATCAATTAACTAAATTAAACCTTAAGAAACTGTGGCCGATGACATGGAAAGAAAAGTGCAATGAGTTAATATTCATGTCCAAGACATGGATGAGAATGAGTAGGGTACATGAAAAACCCTTCCTAACCCTTAGTTTACCTCTGGATTTTTTCCTAGAAGTTATATTTACTTTACTCTTCATCTTTCCTATAAAATAAAATGCCTCTAAACTCTGATTTTTCCAAGTGAATGGCTAGGATGAATAGGCTACACTAACGAACTGGAAGTCTTGCTAGCAAAAGTTTTGTCAGCAGACACTCAGGGGCGGATCCAGGATTTTTTAACAGGGTGTGCACAATAGGTTGCTTTGATAAACTTGCAAACAAAGAAATACCAGCAATTTAAAAGGAACCTCAACAATTAGGCGTCATAGATAGGTAGTGGAAATGGTTGCAATTCAATCTAAAATCTGGCAATGGTTAAAGTTCTGATAAATTTGTTGGAATTAAAATGGTACAAAAATACTGAAAAAAAATAGTACGTTATAAAAACTACCCTGCAATGAAAAAATAAAAAGCTGTTAAAGATCTGAAAAAATGATATTTAATATTTTCGGCATAGTTTTTCGCCTTTGCACTTCTGACCACTATAGCGAATGAGTTAAGCTTTGTATTGACAAAAAAAAAGGCCTTGAACCATCTTTTGGGTCATGCATCCTTTGCGACACAGGTCAAACCATTTAGCATGTCACCTAACATTGTGTCATCACTTAGTAATTATGATAGTAATGAAGAATAGGAAATGAAGATTAAGATGCAACTTCTATATTCATAGAAAATGTATTAAACATCAAGTATTAGTTCTTTTAGGGGTAGAACAAAGTGACAGAAACATCTAGAAAAAATTTTAAACAGGGGATTTAAGCACAGATAATAAAGAATTAAATAGTCACTTTCTTTTTAAAAATAACACTTTAATAAACGGTGCAAACTTTGACAAAATATCATAATTTACTAATCAAAATTCCACTTTTCATAACAATGTAGCATATCTTTCCACCTTTTAAAGTTTGGTATATTTTGCATAAATTACAGAATTCATAGCTTTATAAGGCTAAGTCCATTTCTTTATTTCTACTCCTGCCATGTCTATTTCATGCATAGTTAATCTCTACCGAAATATTTCGGTGAATTTTTATAATGACTAGTGCTGTCAGTCTAGAGTCCTGTCAGTTTAGAGCTCTTTGTTAGTACTTCCTCTTCTATTCATCCTAAAATATTCAAATAAAGACGAAAATCGTCAGAAAAATATGAACTCCAATAAAGATGCATGTAGGTATGTGCTTCAAACTAAGTAAATGTGTCAAAATACTTCTTCAAAAATAAATAATTATGTGTTTGTGATTTTTGTATTTGATAGGTACATATTGGTGATTTAAATTCTCAGGGTTTCAGGCTGTGGTAGATTTGTAATTATTTTTTTTAATCTTAAAGTTTCAGATATTCAATATAAATGTTTAAATTCTGACATGTCTGTTGAGCACAAAAATAAAAATTTTAAATATCAGCTCAGATTTAGCCTTAAGTAATTGCATTAAGTAATTTTGATTTATAAACAACCAGTCATGGAAATATGATTGAATGGCATGTATACACGTAAGTATAAAATTCCTCAGCGGTATATATAGCTGTTTGTAAAATTAAATGAACAAATATATGCAACCCCTATACAAAAACATAACTATATGTTGTGACTGGTTGGTATCAAGAAGGTGAAAGATTCTTAAATAATATTGTAGTTGCATTCCATTTCTGTGGTCAACTCAAGTGGAGTGAATATCAACTTTTTTAAGCCTTTCTTTAGTAAACTTTTGAAAAAAAATTGGTGCCATTCCACTGATTCAAACCAAGAAGTCAGAGACCAATCTATACTGGTTAGAAAAAAAAACACACAATTATTTCCCTTTTATAAACAATTTTTCAAAAATCTGTTTTCCTTAAATGACTACTCTGACCTTTGAAAGAGTACTTTAATTCATATACTTATACATAAGTGTAGACTTTTACAAACCTTTATTAAAGCTCAGGTATTTCTAAAGAGTTTGGCCTTTATTTTAATGTTTTAAAATGAACAGAGGAGGTGATATTCCATATTATGCAGAGCTTTAAAATTAGATGAAAATAAGCTTAAAGTGGCCACCATTTGCTCACCAAATTCAAAACTTAAGTTAATGATTTTTGCACTTCTCATATATTTACTTTCTATTATAAAAATCCCCTTAAAAACAACAATGTTGTAAAAACCACCCTGCTTAGCAAAAAAGCAAACTCAAATTTTAAGACAGCAAAAAAAAGGAATGATATCAATTTCTTTGTCTCTGTGCCATACCAAGACTCGAAAACAAGTTTTTGACAGTAAAAAGAAGATTAAATGTTAAAGTTTTTCAGCCTTGTGTAACAGCACAATCCTGAAATATAATTTCAACAGCCTTAAGAGGTTGAGATTTTAAATTTCCCTTGTTGTTATTACGAAATGTAGATTTGTTACCTCCCAGTTGGCTTTTGTTGTAATAGAGAGAAATTTCCTTGATAAATGCTTTTAGGCAGTATACATCATCAGTAAAATCTAACATAGACCGCACAGAGTAACTGAAACTTTGTTTCAAACTTGTTTGTGAAAAGAAACAGTCTTAACAATTAAAAACTTATTAAAAACAACTACTGAAAACCTAATACAAAAAATAACTTTCATCCCAGCCCCACCCATAACAAGCAGTCCCAATCCCAAATCAGCCACTACATTAAGGATGGGCACATGCCCCCTGGATCTGCCACTGCAGACAGTAAATAACTGTATTGCATGTGTGACTAAGTTCTGTGCAAAATAGTGGCCACTTTATACCAAAGCTAAACCTGTTTTTATGTTGGTAAGTAACATTTTTTATTTTGGACAATGGTATAAAACATTTTCAGACAAAGGATAGTTAGACCTTGGCAAGAGCTAAAAATAGCCCTTTGAATATGCAAATATATTGCAGAATGTAAAAGAGCTAAAATACAAAAAGTCATTTCATACCTTTTAAATAATTTCTTTTGTTTGTGAGAAGTTTTATTTCAAGTTCAGGCAATGGAAAATTAATTATTTTATTGCTTGTTTAGTCCAGAGAAATCACCCATTCATGGATTTCAATTTTCAGGAATATGCATGCGTCAAAATATATTTGTCTCAAAAACCCTTTACAGAATTTTCACATTGTGGGTTTTTTCTCTATTTTAGACTAATTTAAATTATTTATCAAGTAAGGTGATCTTTTCCTTACTTGATCTTTTCACCATCTTTTACTCTATCTTGATCTTTTACTCTATCTTTTCACCAGCAATATCTGATCAGCAGGCTAATAATCAAGAGAATGCTAACTTTCCTTAGTGTAATGCAAAGTTTTCAACAGTTTTTTTTTGGGTAGGAAGGGGTTAATGGAAGGTGGTTCACTGATCACATACACTTTGCATGATTGTCTTTTCATAAAAATACAATGGCAATATATTTTATACAGAAATTGTGAATTTTGAATATCACTAGTATGTGCAAGCTTACATACTTTTCGATGCTTGGAAATTGTAAAGCAAACCATCTTTATTCAAAGTCAAAACCATGTATTTACATGCTGGTAGCTAGTACCTAGCTTTGCTGCTAAATTAAAAAGTTGCTGAACTTCTTAAGTTCAGGATTGAAAATAATACCACACTGGTGAAAATTAAACTATGTCTTTTGACAACATAAAAAATTGTATGCTCTCTTCTCTGTCTTTATTGTTGACATATTTGATTAATCAAATGTGACATTCAGAAAATATTAACAGACAAGGGGTACCCATTAGTATATTTAGAATCAATTCTAAGTCAGGGCCCACTAGAGGGGGAAGGAGTGGAGATATTTGCTTCAAAATACCTTCCCAAGACACACTTTAGCCTGTAGATTCATCCCTGAAAGTTTCATTTTCCTAACCTAAAGCCTTTCTGAGATAGCAAGAAGTCAATTAACTAGAAATTTACCAAAACTCCTTTAAAACATTCAAAAATTCTTACTTATGTTGTTCCTAAATGTAGTTTGCTTCCCTTTAAACCCAAACCTCCCCCCAATCAACACATTTATGAAGAGCTTTAAAAGGAAATGTCCATGATAGCCTAAATAGTGCACAGTGGAATATAGCCTAGGCTAACCTGACAAGATGAGCCACAACCTTCCCTAGCTTCTAACACTTGCACTACAAATTTAAAAATTGGTGAAGCCAACTTTTCTTACTTTTTTTACACAAATAAAAAATTAACCAAAATTACATAGAAAATAACCCAAACACCAATTTTAATACAGGCACAGCCCACCAAAACTGCTTCAATTCAAAATGAAGGCCAGAGGCCACTAAAAAGAAATAAAAGATGGATACAAAGCTTATCCCAGCTCTACTGGGAAGATAGTACATCTCCGTATTAGTGAAAACACAATGACAAAATTAGACCTACTTTACATTTGAAGGTTAAAATTCGGCTTGTGTTGCTGATTTAAAACTTTTGCGAGTAGACACTGCTTGTGACTGGACAGATGGCAGTATCTTTCAGGTGATCAATATCTATTCCACAAAACCCATTTTGGCACTTGAGATCTTCTTTTCAAAAAGAAGAAAATCTTGATGTAACTTATTTTAAATTAAATATGGGCTTAATATTCTCGACTAAATACCGATAAGTTTAAACGGAAAAAAAATGTTTGGGCATAACATATACTATTGTCTATTATAGAAGCACACAGCTAATATAAAATAAGAGAATTAAATTAAAGAGGTTGTTCATGCTTAACAAGAATTCCCCAAAAAATAAATTTTCGAAAAAAAATGCCTGTTCAATTTTTGCTATAATTTTACCAAATATGTTCAATTTGTTCGTAACATTTATGGTCTCTTCTGAAAAAGTACCGAGTAAATGAGAATTACTGTAATAGCTATTTTGTTTTTCTTGTACTCTCATCTCTCTTTTCTTTTCAGTTGTTCTCTAGGTCACGGTTACATACCACTCATATAATCAGGAGATTTGTTATGTCGGCAATTGGGACTTAAAATAGGGAAAAAAGAACAAGCTAATAAAATGAAACTGTATTTATGTTGGCTAAGTAGCTTCAAGTGGTGCAGCAGACTTTGGTCGATTTTGCCAAAAAAGAGTTGAGGCACCATAGCTTTAGTTTTGTTTCTTCACAATTGACTAGAAACTATAGTTGCCAAGCTTTTCAAATGATAGTTTCCATTAGAGTGGCACCGTTTCTGCATAAAATCAAATTTATTTATTTGTCGACACACATCGATGTTGTCGCTTTCAAAAGTGAACCAATTATAGAAGCTAGTGATATGCCAGACAGTTGAACACATTTTAATTGCTCTTGATCATTTCATGCATCAAAGAGGACCTATAGGATCATTCTTTAAGGAACAAAAGTAAAAATCTTTTAGCGAGTATTCTTCGGGTGGTTTCTCAAGTGGTGGACTGAATACCAGTCACACACTTTGAGGTGCAATCCTATAATAAAAATTGGAGGTTATAAGAGGATGTAATTAAAGACTTTAAAGAATTATTTAATTTCAGATCAAAGCACTTTCATGTACAGGCCTTTTCCCCAGGGATGATGGTATCAAAATATTAGCCGAAGAAGATCGAAGACCAAATGTAGTGGAGGGCAACTATCCTCCCTCTCATATCCTTTTTTCCTCAAATTCACTAGATCAAATTCTGAGATAGTCATTTTGTTCAGCATAGTCGAAAGATCCAATAAATATGCCTTTATGGGTAACGTAAACCCACAGCCCTTCGGGAGAGGACTGCAAATTATGAAATTTTTCCATTTTTTAATCACATTATTTGTTGTGCGGAATCTTGCGGAAGGGGGTGCTTTTTACGGGGATGAAATTTCAATAAAGGAGTTTCCCGTGAGGGGAGATAGTTTTTCATGGAGGCTGAACAAAATTTACCGGAAGTTTTTAGAAACGAAAAGAAATTAAATAAAATATGCATGTTTTTTCAACTGATTTAAGGAGCAACACCAAAACTCAAAACAAACAAAAACTAAGCCGTATGTGAAGGGGTCCCTCTCCCATCTCAAGACCTTACGCTCTACGCCTAAGTTTGACTTTCTGTCCCAATTCTTTAAGAACGGCTCCCGAAACACAAGGGCTGTTTCATTAGGATAGGAAGCTTTTTTAAAAGTGCATAAAACTTTAGCGTAAAGAGCAAGGTATTGAGGAGGGGGGCAACCTCTTCATTTATGGATTGATTTCTATTTGTTTTGAGTTTAAAGTTGCTTCTCATCTTCAGTTAAAAAAAGACCTTTTTATTTATTTATCTGAAGAATGGTAACCTATCTGTCTTAGTTCGAAATTGAATTTTCTTGCTGCAGGAGTAGTGAGGAGGTTCCAGTATCTCTTCAAATCCTGATCCCGACACTTTTGTAAAACTTTTTCAAGACACAGGTGCATGTTACGTAATAGGGTATATTTCTAAGAGATGCAGGTGTCTGTTACGTAATAGGAAGGATTTACTTTGGCTGTTATGTAACAGAGAGGGTTTACTTTGGCTGTTATGTAATAGGGGGGTTTACATTGGCTGTTATGCAATAGGGAGGGTTTCATTTGGTTGTTACGTAACAGGGTTTGAGGTGTTACATAATAAGGTTTGTCAGAGTCCACTAGTCAAGCAGGGAAGTTTTTAAGACATTTTTCTTCAAGACGTTTCTTCAAGACGTTTCAAGACATCCCAAGATGTTTTTAAGACATTTCTCTTCAAGACGTTTCAAAACGTCCCAAGACGTTTTGAAGACATTTCTCTTCAAGACATCCCAAGATGTTTTCTAAAACGCTTTACTTCAAGACTTTTTTTCAAAACATTTCAAGACACTCCAAGCCGTTTTCTGAGACATTTTTCTTCAAGACGTTTTTCAAGGCGTCAAAACAGGATTTTCATTAAAACCTTAAATTTACCTCTAATATCACCCCCCCCCCTCTAAAAATGGTTGCTAGGACTCACATCTTTCTTTAATTCATGGTCCTTTTTGTTATATTTTATCCTATGTCGTATTTTTCATAATTTTTTTTTCGTTGTTGAGTTTTAACTGCTTTTTTGTGTTTTAATAATGCATTGTAAATTTACTTTTATTAATAAAATTTGTATGTACAAAAGTTTCTATCCTTTAGATTTATTGATCCAGGATAAAATTTTAATTTATTACACTAATGCAATTAAGCATCTTGTAGCCTATGCACATAGGTATGCTCACTCGAGAATGCCCTTAATATAAGTGTAAAATTCTGTAAAATAAAGAGGAAAAGACAAATTTGGATCATGTATGAAGGTTTAGCATATTCTAGTCATAATGGTACTCTCACTTTCATTTCATCTCTGATAGCAATATTATCTGATAACACTCTCTAAAGAATTACTTAACATGAGCGTGCGTACCAAGTGTAAGCAATTTCTAGCAATCGATTTTCCCCTCTGCATCTGAATAATTGCAGTCATAGGAAACACGTAATCAATAGCTTAATCACTCTAGCAAGAAGGACAGGGATTTCTCCATGGGTCGAATAGGATATTTCGCAGAATCTATTTCCTGAATAGAAATAATAGGAACAAATTGCTGGTCCAGCTGTCTAGGGCTTCATTCCATTGTATGGAAATGCCCTTTCGAATGCTAATGGGTATAAAAAAGTCTTTAGAACATAAAGGTTCCCTGAGAAAAACGCATTGAAAAAAATGAAATCTCTTAAAGTATTATGCAACAACCCATGTGTTCACCGTCATTACCTAACACCCATGTGCGTGTCCTCCTTAGTTATAAGTGGGGGATCCCCCACGGGAGCCTGAAGAAACAAGTCACGTGTGAATGCGTCATCCTTAAATTAGAAAAGATTCCCACTATTACATAAGATGTAAAGAGATCATGAAGAAAAACGCCTTGAAGAAAAAATAGCTAAGAAAATATCTTGGGATGTCTTGAAACGTCTTGAAGAAAAATGTCTTAGAAAACGTCTTGGGATGTCATGAAAAACGTTTTGAAGAAAAACGTCTTGGAATGTCTTGAAACGTCTTGAAGAGAAATGTCTTAAAAACGTCTTGTTTAAAAAACGTCCTGAAGAACAATGTCTTAAAAACTTCCCTCCTTGACTAGTGGACTAACAAATTCTATTACTTAACACCCCAAACCCCATTACGTAACAACCAAATGAAACACTCCCTATCACGTAACAGCCAAAGTAAACATTCCCTATTACGTAACAGACACCTGCATTTCTTAGAAAACATTCCCTATTACGTAATATGCACCTACGTCTTGAAGAATTTCAAAAAAATTGTCGGGATCGGGACTCGAAGGGCAAGGACCCCTCTCAAAACTGGAGCCCCCTCACTACTTGTAGGCCAAAAAAGTAAAAAAAAAATATTACTATTATGAAAGGAGCAAATGGTAGGCTCCAATTTCTTGGCATTGCGAGAACAATGAAAGTTAACGAAGCACATGTGAATAACATTTCTCTGCCATAGTCCCAAGTGTAGCAAATTAAACGACAAATTCAAACCGAGTTACAAATAGAAATTGCAACGAAGCTTTCTACACAAAACCAGGATCATGGCTAGGAGAAATAGACACTTGGCAAAGCAAATCATTAGAGTCCAAGACAAATCAGGCTCCGGCTCAAGGACAAGCTAAAATCCCCTTTTCAGCCCCAGGCAAGAACTATTCGTCGCGTTCCAAAATGTAACGGCATGTTCATCAATTGTGTCCGAAATCTACACTTATCGTAAAATCTGCAGAAGTTAAACCCTGAACACTTTCTCAATAAACCAGAATACCCCCACATATCCAGAATAATTTTATAAATGACAATTTTTCCATTCACTGAAAAAAAAATCAATTTAAATTCTGTTAAATTAAATTTGTCCATGTAATATCAAGTTCAGGGTTAAACACGAGTCCGACTACCACCACGTAGCCGCCCATATTTACAGCAAAGTATAGACTTTCTACAATAATGCTTCGAGAGGTTGGCTCCTTTAAGTGTTAAAAAAAAGAATAAATCTACTTGTGTATTACCCAGTACACACTAGAGAATTTGGACCTGCAAGATCACACAATAATAGGTTTATAGCTGTCTGAATGCTGAGACAATTAGCTTAGGCTCAGTTGAAATATACGTTGTAGTTATATATTTATTAAATATTAAATATATAAAGATGGTATTTTGGTTGTGTTACGTTATGTTAGATTCGGTATTTAATATAATGCGTCCCTTCCATAATCCTTTGCTGTAATTCCCATTATTTTGTTACTAAAGTGTTATATTTTCATCATATTTTGATATATTTCATTATGATTAACCGGACTTCACTTCTCGAGTGTGTACTGGCTAATTCACAAGTACCAAATAAAATTATGGGTATAGGCCTAGGACCCTAGCTATAAACAAGGAAACATGTTAAGAAAATAATTGTTATTTCATAATACGCAGAATAATCCCAGTTAATGCATTTTGCAGGGGGAGAACCTTTATCTTCACTTCTTTCACTGCTGTACAATTTAAAAAAAAAAAAAATCTGAAAAATAAACATGGATTTGACCGCACTTTTCCGTTTTTGATATTCTATATATATACACGATTAAACACCGTCAGTTTCATCTAATTATTTCTCACAAAACTTGTCAATAGACAAATAGTGATAAATTAGGTTAGGGGTCGTTTGTTTATAAACACTTTTCAAGGCTTAGAGAATAGACACAAATATTTAGAAATGTGACAGAAAAACTGGAAATATAAGGAAAGAAGTGAAGATAAAAGTTTTTCCCCTGCAAAATGAACTAAGGATTATTTTGCATATTATGAAGTAAGAATTGTTTTCTTAACATGTTTTCTTGTGTATAGCCGAGGTCCTAGGCTTATGCCAAATTCTGATAAAAAAAAGGGAATCAAGCCCTACTCTTTGCACTTAGATGCAGCTATTAATACCATTGCTTTGGTAGCCTATTTCCAAAGTAATATTTCCTGTTAAACATTCATTTTCATAATAAGAGGCGAGTTATTACCCTGTAGCCTCCCATTTGGTTGGCTTAATACAAATATATTCTTTCAAACGAAGGAAGGTCAGAGGTTAAGTGCCCCTCTGCCGTCATTTTTAATCACTCTATACTCTTAGAAAGCTAGAAATGTTGACTTAAAATTCGCTTTTTGAGATCTTGGCTACCCTCTCCCCTTATCCTAGGCTTATGCCAAATTCTGATAAAAAAAAAGGGAATCAAGCCCTACTCTTTGCACTTAGATGCAGCTATTAATACCATTGTTTTGGTAGCCTATTTCCAAAGTAATATTTCCTGTTAAACATTCATTTTCATAATAAGAGGCGAGTTATTACCCTGTAGCCTCCCATTTGGTTGGCTTAATACAAATATATTCTTTCAAACGAAGGAAGGTCAGAGGTTAAGTGCCCCTCTGCCGTCATTTTTAATCACTCTATACTCTTAGAAAGCTAGAAATGTTGACTTAAAATTCGCTTTTTGAGATCTTGGCTACCCTCTCCCCTTAAAAAATTTACTGACCTTCATCAATGGCTAAAGCTTACCAATCCGATCCTCTATGAGTGTTAATTTAATTGGATATTTGAATTACATAATAATGGTAGTCTGTCTATTTATGGCATATACGGGAAAGTAAGGAAAACATGGCGTTGGACTTAAAGCCCCTATCACTACCGGTGGTGCTGATCTCCGCTTCACAACCCTTAAACCAGGAAATCCAATGGGGGATTGGGGGCCAGCCATCCTGTGGTTTGCACACCCTTCCCTACATTTCTCCCTACTTGTCACCGAAATTTGACATCTGATCTGAGATTGGAAGTCAATATAGATCAATTTTGATAGGCTAATTCTAAGCCAATTGGCTATTTCTTAATGTTTTCCCAATAGCGTTTTGGTTTTCATAGATATCAGAAAAGCTAAGGGGGCAGATGCTAGTACGAACACTTATCCATTGGAAAACAACACATATAACCTTTTTCCAAGTTGTCTAGGCTTCTTCTAGGCCCAGGCCTTCGTACTATTAGCCCTACACCTGTCGTGGGGGCAATTTCAGTGCGCTATGTAGGAAATCATGACGGTCTGTGGAAACTAGGCTAGCTTTAAAAAAGGAAGAACTTGTAGCTTTCGATTCCTCGCTCAACACTTTCCAAATAAAAAACATCGCATCCGTCGCATTTGCGTCTCTGTCCCCTCCTAATACTTGAATATAGCCCTGGGTTATAAATGGAGTCAGGGGCGTGGCTCCAACATTTTTATTGGAGGGGGGAGAGGGGTCTCCATCCAGAGGGTCAAGGGGCATGGGTTATAAATATATATTTTTTTCGGTACTTGTGTATTCTACCGCCAACACTCAAGAAGTAAAGTTAGGTTATGAATCCTAATGAAAAATAGCCTACCAAAACTTGATGAAAATATACAACTTTAGAAATAAATTTGGGCTATGTATTTGCATATTAGGGAGGTGGGGGTAACTTAACCGAACCACCCTAATGTGCAAATATATAGCCAGAATTATATAATCCCAATGTAAACTGCCACACGCTACATGTTTTCCACTGGGCGTAAGCTAATTGTTTCTTAATAGCCAACAGACAGAAAAAGCCGGTTTGTTCTCGAGTTTTACAGTGTAAACTTGAGTGTTGGCGGTATAATAGATAAGTACGATTTTCTCCAAATTATTGGGTTCCTCCTAAGCGACACCACTGAGTAAAGTTTGCCATGTTTTCTGAAATTAGTATTATTAGGCATTTTTAACCTACTTGATGAAAAATAGACCCAAGAAACAATGTAAAACTTTCCTTAGTTTTATAAGCTGACACACCTAATGATTTTTTTTTTGTTTTAGTAGGAGAAGGAACAAACAGAAATGTCTTTTGGAAAAATAACAATGAACTTAACCTCTTTGAAATATCTGCAAGTACAAACTGCGAAATCTATATCGTTTACTTACGTAACAATGTACAACCTATTTTGTTCAACTATTTAAAGAAACTTTTGCTTGCGATTTTCCAACTTCAACTAAGTCCTTAACTTTAAAAGAATCAAAGACAACTCACAATTATCTAACACAGTCAACTTTTCTTAATCAATTTTCCCTGACACCTGATTTCAATGTATACGTCAAGCGCAAAAAAATACTAAATCCTAAGGCTAGCTCGGTTTCTGAATGAGAGAAAATTAAACTCCGGGCCATGATGTAACCTTGATACGAAACATGCGCAAGAAGCTAATTGCAAATCCGTAAAAGAGTTTCCTTTTTTTAAGCATTTCGATGTATATTGCTTACTAGCTTACCTTATTCTTCGTCTTACCGATACGCAATGTGCTTTGTAAGACAGAAAATCTAGTTGAATATAGGTTTCTGTATCTGGTCAATGTTAGCCTACATGTAGAGATTTTACTAGGGCGAAATGTTTCCCACAACTAGTACCATTTCACTACTCCACTCCCTTTTGCGGAGATTTGATTTGCCAAACAAGTGGGTCCAAATCCCCCGCCGCCCCGAAAATTACGGTAACGCTGTGTCACTTTCCTGTTGGAAGGAGACGCAGCTTGAGACCTTTTTTTTTAAGAAATGGTTTGACTTGAACGTTGAACAAAAAAAAAAAAGAAAAAAAAGTTCTACCCACCTGCCAAAGAAATGTGGAATCTTCAGACTTTTGTGGCTCTATACAAAGTACAGAAAATGACTATTTTACTTATGTTTTAACAAGCCTATTGTTGGTGTTTGGGTACTTACGTATTATAAGGAAATATAATTATTAGTTGGTTTATTTGTACTAGTTTTACTGATACTGTTGGATAGATGGTGAAACAATAATTTTGTTCGTTTTAAGTTTCAACTTCTCTCTTTACTTCCCTAAAAAAATTTGTTTATTTATTTTAAATTAATCTTTGCCCGTTTTTAATTTGAATTTAATGTAAAAGCGAACACTACAATGATCTTTTTATTTTTTGGGTGTGGGGTGGGGGACAGCCCCCATCATATAGGGATAATTTCTGTTTGTTTTAAGTTGTAATGCCGCTCCTTAGTTTCAGTTGAAAAAAAAAACTTTTTTGGTTATTTAGTTTCTGATTGTTTTTCAAATAGCGCCAAGAAATCCATGCGACAGAAAATGGTGTACACGATTCTTGAACTTGGTCAACCTTGACAGTTAGGGAAGAGTAACTATTTTTCTAAAGATATTTTTGAGGTTTTCAAAACCTAAAGAAAATGTTGGTATGTATAACTTATTTTACTAAACATCTTCCCCTCCCCCTCATAAACACCAAAATACTTCAGATATACATGTTTGGAATAGCAACAAACAAAAGGAAGTTGGAAAGTAACCTGACAAATAGAAAAATATCACAGAAAAAAAAAATGTAAATAGGTTTTTAGTGCTATGATTTCTTTATATACAGTATAAATAGTTTTATTATGTCTACTAAATAGTATAAAAAGTAAATAATATGAACAAATAAATATAATGATAAGTAATTCTTCTTTGAAGATAGAACTTTGAGTGCTTCCATAGCCACATGCCTGCACTCCTCCAGCCCCTAAATGGCAAGGAGTTGAGGTCTGGGGCGCATTTGGTTCCGGAAATAGTGTATGGAACATTTCACATTTCACCAAAAAAAAAATCGCAAAAATAGAAAATTAGCAGAAAAATAATCAAAACCATAGTCGAAAAAATACCTGACTAACGATTTGTACCCTTGCCATTCTGATTCTAAGTTTAACGCGCTAGTAACTGAAATTCGGCGGCTGATGATCGGATTATAGTCTATTGGTTTTATAGGATCATAATTGTGTAACGGTACTCATGTATTATACCGCCAACACTCAAGTTCTTCATCCACTGACGCACTGCAAAATCGATTTTTTTCAATATCTTCTTTGAGCTTAGCGTGTTTTCATTTTGATATGACGCCATTTTCAAGGGTTTTCAGGTTTTTTCGAAATCACCATAAATTTCTTTTCGTAAAAACTTTATTTTAATACAAACCTAAATAATAGTTGCTATTCTTGAATCGGTGTCAGATGACAATCTGTTTCACTAGGCAGTTTTTTTCTAAACGTATTTTGTAATTTTTGGTTACTATGGGCTGTTGTCCGCTCTTTACTAGATTGCAGCTACCACTGCAACCATGACATCGACCACGCTCAAGAAGTGAAGTTAGGTTAATCATACTGAAATATACCAAATGATGATGAAAATATAATTCTTTAGAAACAAATTACGGAAACTGACACAGAAAATAATGGAAAGCAGGTCGCCCAGAACGCATTATATTAAATACTTAACCTCAGTAGCAAACTAGCTTTCTTTGAGTGAGAACTGGATTTTCGTAATGGATATTGGACTATTAATAAACCTGTGAGGCAAGTTTTTCTTTACTGGGCATTCGAACTGGTTTGATTGCCTTGCCCTAACGCAACGGGGCTATGATATGTTGAAGATTTCTATGAGTATACTTATAAATTTAACGGGCATGAAATGGTGTAAGTGGATATCCTTAAAGGGGGGTTCCTGACGAAAGATTCCTACGTTCGAGTTTTTTCAAATTTTGGGTGACGGCATATGCAAACCGCACGCTGTGAGCTAGCGTGGATAAATAATAAGCTCATAAAAAGATTGGCGATTGACTGATTTTCGTTTCATTTGGCCATCATGGGAAGAAAAACCAGGGGGAAACGCAACCAAATAGAAGCTGAATTATCAGATCAGGCAATGAATTCAACAAGGAATTCTGACGAGATCTGCATGGCTGATTGTCAGAGAACGAATGCAGAAAATGTTGTTCAAATACTGGAAAATAATAATAAATAAATGGAAAATAAAAATATTCTTGAAATCAACACTGATTTGAGTTTAATGAATAATCGTGAACAATCCTGAAAAATAAAAATAATTCGACTGAGAATGAACTTACAAGAGTTAAATCTGAACTCCTAGCTCTAAAGACTATTGTCAAGGGTCAGTCGCAGATGATTGGTAAATACAATGAATAAGTAAATTTGGTCGTCAACCAGTCAATTATTGATGAAAATCGAGACAAAATTTCCAATTTATTTTTCCGGGGTCTGAATGATGTACCTGCCAACGATGCTGCATCCCTGATTTCGGACGTGCTTGTAAATGGATTGTCTCTTCGTCATGAAAATATACCATCTTAAAGGGAAAGAGTTTGGGTCCTACAAGTCTGTGTTTATTGGAGATGACGTTCCACGGAGCTGCTTAATATCCGCAAACGTTTGATTGATAAAGGTGTGGAATGCAGGGTACCCCCTAGCTTACCTCCCTTCATATGCGTAAAGAAAGATAACACTGTTACCGAAGTAAAATGGTATAATTTTATTTAATGATAAATTTAATGGTAATATTATTTAATAGGTGTAAATTTAATATGTATAATGGATTTAATGGTAACAGTATAATTATAATTATTTAATGGTATAAATTCAAGTGATTGGAAATTGAAAGTTCTAGTGTACTTTTAAAAAGTAAGAAATAACTGGAGGGCAGCTAGTCCCCCCACACCCATCTTTTCCCCAAACACATCCAATCAAAATTTTTAGATAGCCATTTTGTTCAGCGTAGTGGAAAGGTCCAGTAATTTTGTCTTTGAGGATAAACCCTCATCCCAAAGGCCTCACGGCAAGGGCTGTAGGTCATAGTAGTTGCCCATCATTAATATATAGGGTTTCTTAAGAAGGGGTGGTCGTAAAAATTTCGGAGGTGGGTTATTAATTTAAAAAAAAAAGCTCTAGTGGCCTTTTTAAGAGTAAAAAATGATCAAAGGGCATCTAGCCCCTTGCTACGTCCTCTTTCCCCAAATGCATCAGATAGAAACTTTGAGACAGCCATTTTGTTCAAAATAGGGCCACTAGCCCCCCCCTCCATCCTCTTTCCCCTAAATGTAGCCGATAAACAATTCAAGATATCCATTTTGTTCTAAATAGTCTGAAGATCATACTACAACCCCTCAGAACCTGGAGGCGAGGGTTGTAAATTGTGCCCCGGGGGCCCTGTAAGTTTTCTTATGGGATCGGTGGTCGTATAAACATCATATTGGACTCATTTGATCGAAAATCGGAAGTTATAGTGCCCTTTTTAAGAGTCAAATGTAATTTGAGGGTAACCAGCCCTCACCCCCATGCCTATTGTTTTCCAGAACAAACATCAACTCAAAACTTCGAGACATCTATTTTCTTCAGCATTGTTGAAAGGTCCATTATTTATGCCTTTTGGGATGTCAACTCTCCCAGCCCTCAGGGCTGTGAAAGGTATGCACGTTCGTCTTCCCAAGAACACACAGGGTATTCAGGTGAGCCTTTCAGAGAATGTTAAGGGGAGTGTTGAACTAAATCAAAACACGTCTTGTGTACGCAGGTTGTCAAAAAGGCGTAACTCCTGAATGACTAAGGGTAATCACCTGTAATCGTCCGGGCTGTGTACAAATAACTATAGTCTTGGGGTAAGTGCGGCAGCAAATTCGTTGCTAACTTCAGATTCTCACCAAGCCGGTAGTTGTTAGCATTGACTCAAATGATTGGGTAAAAGCCTGATATGGAGGTATTTCATAACTTCTTGAAGTATTCCAGAAGTTTAAGCTTAAGAGTTTCTTGAAGTTTAAGCACCTCGCCCTTGTAATACCAAGTAATTTAACATAAATAACTAAGGGTATGATCAGGACTTTAATAGTTACTGCGTTCAGTCTAAAAAGTCATGACAACAAATTTAGCCCCTGAAATTTTGGCATTACATAGAAAAGTGTAGCATCGTAGTCCGTCTTACGCTTACAGTAATACAAATTTCCTAAAAATTTTGTGCGACCCGTTGTCTTCGAACATAATTAATACGAAAAAATTAATTATCATTAATGATAAGAGTTCTGGAACACACCGTAAATCTCTTTAGCGCAATAAAGCATCATGTTTTTCAGTGGTGACGTGACAAACATCTATTCTGTCTTGATGCAATTCGGATAAGGGTACATTGACATTCAATTCACGTACGCTAGTCTACATCAGAGGCAACTGACGAAGTGATGAAAATAGTGAAAAGCATAAAATTGAAGTCGGCTGGGATTGATGGCGTGAATCTGAGAACTTTTAAGGCTGTAATGATGTATATATTAACAGGTATACTCTATATCATCAACTTGTCACTGGATACCGGGGCCTTTTCAGAAGCCTTGAAGCAAGCTAAAGTTACTCCCCTTTGTAAAGGGTGTCAAGGCAGGTTCTGGAAACTGGAGACCAATCTCGATACTGCCGTTATTCCCTAAAATACTGGAGAAAGTGACTCACCGACACTTATATGAACATCTCACGAAATATTGTCTACTAATTGAAACCCAATTGGGGTTTCAAAAAGGTCATTCAACTAGCCATGCTGCCATTCATCTTGTTGATTTTGTAGATAATTGTTTTGAAAAAGGCGAGATCCCCTAACAACTTTTTTTAATTTAAAAAAAGCATTTGATACGGTTGATTTTAGAACTTTACTGCGAAGATTAGAATGTTTAGGCATTAAAGGAGTGAGTTTATAGTGGTTTGAAAGCTATCTGTGTGGATGGTCTATTAAAGTAGTGGTTTATGGTGTTTCTTCTTCGCTATATCGGGTGGTGTACCACAGGGGTCAGTCCTCGGTCCACTTCTTTACTTGGTTTATATAGATAGCATTATCAGTAAATGTTGCCAAGATTATTATTGTATTGTATTCTAGAATAAGTAAAGCCTCGTGATATTGTTGATAAAATTATGTTCGAAAACAAGCCTATTGTACAAGTTCAGTAAAATTCATTATTTGGGTTTTTATATTGATTGCAGTTTATCATGGAAACGTCACAGTGATGTTGTTGCAACAAAGGTTGCCCGTGGTCTTGGTGCAATTCGACGCTTTAAGAATTTTTTATCTCAATGGCATTATTGTTATTATACCACGCTTTGATTCTCTCCTATGTTTCATATGAATGCTTGTTAAGGTCAAGCAAGTTTTATACAAATTTCAAACGTGTTCAGATCCATCAATATAAAGCGATACGTTTTATTGGAGGCTACGTAGAAAGTGTCACCAACACTTCAACTTGCTTCAACAAATTACAAGTGCTTAATGTAGGACAGTTGCATGACTACCAGTTAGGAATTTTTGCATACCAATGTTGGAACTATGTAAGTCGTGAGGTTTTTCGTGGCTATTTTAGTAACAATAGGTCACTACACAGTTGTGAGACTCGTCATGCTGATAATTTTGTTGTACCAAATAAAAGTGGAACGAGGGCTGGTTTCCCTTTTAGATTTTCATGACCCCATGTATGGAACTCCATTCCAGAAAGTATTCGGGTGGTTGAGCACCTCGGCTTATTTAAAAGTAATTTGAAAAATGTTTATTAGGAAAAGGTTCGTAGTTTTATATATTTATTATTATTTTTATTGCTCCTATTATTATTATTATTATTATTATTATTATTATGGTAGAATGGTTTATGAGATATTGGTTATAGTTTTATTTTAGTTACGTAATTTATTTATTTTTTATCTGTTTTAATTTGGTTCTGTTCATTCGATTAATTTTTTTTTTTTTTAAATTAAGTAGGCGCCCCGTCGCAAGTGCTTTTTTGCATCAAATTTTGGGGTGGTCATTAGTAATTTAGTTTTTTTTTGTAAATGAAAAATTGAATTGAATTGAAAAATTGAGGAACAATTTTGAGATAGCCATTTTGTTAAAAATAGCTCACAGATCAGATAACAAAAATTTTGGTGTCGACACAACCCCCCAGGGCCCGCGGCAGTCGTTATAAGTTATGCCCGTGGGATATACATGGTCCTTATGGAAGGGATGCTGGTATAAACTTCAGAAAGGGCTCATTAGATTGGAATTTGAAAGTTCTAGTTCAGTTTTTGAGAGTCAGGAGAGATTGGAGGGCAACTAGCCCCCCACGCCCTTTTTTCCCCAAACGCATCAGATAAACATTTTGAGATATCCATTTTGTTAAAAATAGTTCGCAGGTCAGATAACGAAAACTCGAGAGTCAATACAAGGCCCCAGGGCCCGGGGGCAGCCGTTGTAAGTTATGCCCTGGGGGCACATATGTTTCTTATGCAAGGGTTGCTGCTATAAACTTCAGAGAGGACTCGTTTGATTGGAAATTGAAAGTTCTAGTTCACTTTTTAAGACTCAAGAGAGAGCCGAGGTCAACTAGTCCCCCTCCCCCACATCCTTTTCCCCAAACCCATCCGATAAAAATTTTGAGATAGCCATTTTGTTAAAAAATAGTTTAAAGGTCAGATAACAAAAACTCGCGTGTCGTATTCAATGCGTTAGGTGAGCAATCAGAATATAAGTAGCAAAATCAAGATCTATTCACGACGAAACTAGTGAAAATTTGAACAAAAAAAGCAAGACTATACTAGTAAAAATTGAATGAAAAGGCAAGTTTTTTTCAACTGAAAATAAGGAGCAACATTAAAACTTAAAATGAACAGAAATTATCCCATATATGAGGGGCTGCCTCTTCCTCAAGCCTCGCTCTTCATGCTAAAGTTAAAGCTATTCAAAAATACTTCATATTCTTATCCAACGGCCCTTGAGTTTGAGCAGTCTTTCTTAAAGAATTGTGACGAAAAGTCAAAGTTTAGCTTAAAGAGCGAGAATTGAGAAAATTCAGCCCCCCTTATATACGGAATAGTTTTTGTTCATTTTAAGCTTTAATGTAGCTTCTTGCTGTCAGCTGAAAAAGAGTTTTTTATTTGATTTTTGATTGTTTTCCAAATCATACCAGGAAATTCTCTATATAATTCCCCTCCCCATGTAAAATTTCCATTGAAAATTTTCTTCTTCACAAAAAATCCTCCGTTGTGAAAATACCCCACTGAAAATTCCCCCAGAAATGTCCGTATATTTCCCAATAGCAAATATGAATGTGAACAATTAACAAACTGCATAAGTTACAGCCCCTTCTTTGGGGACTCTGGGGGGGCCACATCATCCCAAAGGCATAGTAATTGGACGTCTCAACTATCCTCAATCAAATGGCTATCTCAAAATTTGAATGATACGTTTTTCAGAAAAAAAGGGGCGTGGAAGGGGGGCCAGTTGCGCTCCAATCTTTTTGGTCCCTTGAAAAGGGCAATATTTGAGTTTCATAAAGAAAGAGGGAGAGAGAGAGGGGGGAAAGAGGGAGGGAGGGAGGGAGAGAGAGAGGGGTTTGACCAAAGTGAGGATTTTGAAAACCATGCACGTTTCCAGATTTGCAGATTTTCGTCCCAGTTTTAATTTCGGGGACAGTTTTGAATCCCCAAACCCCTCAGGCTCTCCCAATGACTACCTTGCTCAATTACAGAGTCGAACTATTGATAAGTTAGACCAGTGGTTCTCAAACTTATTTAGACACTGTTGCCCTTCTTACCCACAAAACATTTTAGCTACCCCTTCTCAGTTACCGGTATTAAGCAAACTGTAGCATAAATATAAATAAAATGGCCAGTCCTAGAGATTAAGCGTTATTTTTTGGCTGGCCGGCCGTGTACCCCTAAAAATTTGTTTTGTGGGTAAATGGTTTTGTTTTTTGTGGGTAAATTGTTTAAACTATTTGTGGGTAAAAAAATTTTTTTTGGGGGGGGGTATGCGTACCCCCAAGGGGTAAGCGTACCACAGTTTGAGAACCACTTGGTTAGACAAGTGGATTACCAAACGAACTGGATAGCTTAAACTCGTCGAATATTGATAGGACTACATCTTCAGTTTTATCTATATCAGTTTAGTAATGACTGATTTGCTATGTTTTGTTAAAATAGAACTTTACAATTAATTCGTGAAGCCACGTATTATGAATATTTAGAGTACCTACAAAAAAAAAGACGAACATTTGATAAAATATAAGAAAAATAACCTGTTCACTGGGCATTCGAATTCAAAAGATGGAAAATATGAACACCTTGTCATATTTAGAGAATTTCTCACCATGAAATCCACGGAAAAACTGATAAGCCCTGCCATTTTCTTTGGAAATAAACACAACATCTGCTAAGAAATTTGCACGAAATAAAATTTTTGGCATCCGTCCCTTTAACTTGGGAAGATTAAAGAGTAGCCTCATCCCCATTTAAAACCATTGAATAAAACCAGAATATTACAATTTTCCTTCGAAATACAATTTTTTCAAAGGACTTACTAGAAAAGGTTAAAATTATGTGAATCTTGTCGTTATCACCATCATTTCTCTGGACTAGGAAGAGGCAAATTACTTATTCTACAGGCGATATCTTGATCACTTTGATATTTCATGCTATGGTTGCCAGATTTTTCGTAGCAATTTCCATAATAGATGTTTTGTTTTAAAAAAGTCCTTCAAACTTCAGATTAGAAAAAAGATTCTGTCATTTTTCTCTCACAGTGTCTCACATTAGCATTGCCGCTTAATGAGAGTCGCTTTTCCTCCTTAACGCCCCGCTCTTTACGCTAAAGTTTGCCTCTTTCTCTTAACTCTACTTTTTAAAACAGTAAAAAACTTTCGCGTAAAGAGCGGGGCGTTGAGGAGGAAAAGCCCTTTTCATATACGGAGTAATTTCTGATCGTTTTAAGTTTCAATGTCGCTCCTTACTTTCAGTTAAATAAACTTGTTTTTTCATTTAAATTTCTGAACGTTTTTAAATTAATGCATGTTTTGATCTTGGCTCTCCGCACATAGATAATTAAAACGAAATTTGCATATCAATTTTTTTTTGGCTAAATGGCTTTCTCATAGTTTTAATCGGAAGATTTTGAGAAAAAAGGAACGGGGGAGGAGGCCTAGTTGCCCTCCAATTTTTGGTTACTTAAAAAGGCAACTAGAACTTTTAATATTTTACGAACGTTTTCATTAGTAAAAAATATACGTAACTTACGAATTAATTTACGTAACGAACTTCTATATTCGTATGTTTTTATTGCGTATATGAAGGGGTTCACGCCCTCGTCAATACCTCGGTCTTTACACTAAAGCTTAAATTTTGTCCCAATTCCTTAAGAATGACCCCTGAATCGCAAAAGCCGTAGAATAAATAGTTGAAATTATTAAAAAATACTTTAGCTTAAAGAGCGAGGTATTACGAGAAGGTGAACCCCTCATATGCGTAATAATTTCGGTTCGTTTTAAGTTTTAATGCTGCTCCTCACTTTCAGTTGAAAAACTTTTCATACTTATTTTTTCCTTTGTTTTTTTTCAAATAATGCTAGAAATTCCTGCACTCCTTTCATTGAAATTCTCTTCCCCCATGACCAATTCCTCCGTGGAAAGGTCCTCCCACGTAACTCCCTTTCTCAACCCCAGCAAACCAAAAAAATCCCCCTGAAAACGTCTGTACATTTTCAATAACCATTACTATATGTAAACACTGGTCAAAGTTTGTAACTTGCAGCCCCTCCCACGGGGACTGTGGGGAGTAAGTCGTCTCCAAAGAAATAGTATTAGGTTTTTCGACTATGGTGAATAAAATGCCTATCTCAGAATTTTGATCCGGTGACTTTGGGGATAAAATGAGCGTGGGAAGGGTGCTAGGTGTCCTCCGATTTTTTTGGTCACTTAAAAAGGCCACTAGGACTTTTAATTTTCGTTAGAATGAACCCTCTTTCGATATTCTAGGACCACTGAGTCGACACAATCAGCCCTAAGCAAAAAATAAAAACAAATAAACACGCATTCGTGATGTGTCTTCTGGCAAAAAATGCGAAATTCCACATTTTTATAGATAGGAGCTTGAAACTTCTACAATAGGGTTCTCTGATACGCTGAATCTGATGGTGTGATTTTCGTTAAGATTGTATGACCTTTAAGGGATCTTTCTCCCTATTTTTTAAAATAAGGCAAATTTTCTCAGGCTCATTACTTTTGATGGGTAAGACTAAACCTGATAAAACTTATATATTTAAAATCAGCATTAAGATGCGATTCTTTTGATGTAACTAATGGTATCAAAATTCCATTTTTTCGTGTTTAGGTTACTATTGAGCTGGGTTGCTCCTTACTACAGTTCGTTACCACGAGCTGTTTGATCAATTAAAATTTTTTTCCACAGAAGGAGGTTTTTTAAAAAAAAGACCTTTTCGGATTAGGAATGCAGAATATATTAAATCAAGGCTTCTTAGCAGACACACTAAGTTTCGTCTTCCATAGTAAGCCTATTTCATCTCGTCGGATTCTTTCTGTAATGCATGATACATGGTTCAAACAGCCTTTTTTTGAGGTGAGTAGTAGACAGTCCGTAAGCAGTCAATAAGTTCAGGAGAGTGCTATTCAGCCCATGAAGCTGTCAGGAATAAAGTCAGTGGACCCAATCGCTCAATCATTGACTTTACTTATAGGAAAGAGATTGAAAGCACTGCTGAGATTTTTGGCTGAACAGATAACAAAGCCGCTTCCATCTCCCCATCTCGGGAATGAAGCCTGTCTATAAACTAACAAGCATTTTGATTTGGTTTCACAGTAAGCAGCATATGACTGACGTTATTACATATGTAGGAAGGTTCTTGCAATTGGAAGCTGTGAAAAAGAAACTGTTTGTCAAGACGAAA
Organism: Artemia franciscana; assembly: GCF_032884065.1. Taxonomy (NCBI): domain Eukaryota; kingdom Metazoa; phylum Arthropoda; class Branchiopoda; order Anostraca; family Artemiidae; genus Artemia; species Artemia franciscana. Next base: position 20,727,264 of record NC_088868.1, read on the forward strand.
CTTATTTGTCTGCTAAGAAGCCTTGATTTGATATATTCTGCATTCCTAATCCAAAAAGGTCTTGCTTTGTCACACATGCCATTTTTGCCCCCTGGGAAAAGATTTGGAAACACCTTTAGATCAAGTTCTTCCTGAAAACGTCTTCACTTTCATCTTTTCTTGATTTGAAATTGGTCAGTTTCAAGATCTTTCATTTGCTTAAAATCTATCATAAAAACTTTTGGAACCACTGAATTGAATGGTTGGACAGAAAAATGTTCAACCAATGTAGATTTGGCCCTTTCTGTCAGATTCTGAAGGATTGCAGCTTCCCGTATTTCAGGTGAAATATCAACATCAACCGCTTTTTCAGCAAGACGCGTTTCAAGTGTTTTATTTAAATCTTCTAGGGTGTATGCGTGTATTGTTTTACAGATACTGATGTTCTCTCTGATCCACAACAGTGCTTCATGGACTTTTCTCAAATCTATTAGTGCAGTCCAAACATTCTTATTGTAAGTAGGCTGACCATTAACAATAATTACAAAACTATCAATGATAAAAAGTTTTTCAGGTTGAATGTCTCAATTTGCTTGCACAACAACAGGTAGATATACTATTCTACCCTTAAGAGCGTCAATAAGTTCTGTTCTAGGTCTCTTCAACGCATTTACTTGCCCTAATCTGACAACCGTAAGAAAAGGCATAACAAATCGAATCATCGCCATTTCAAACTTGTTGAGACACTTTATACATTCCGGTGTACAGTCGATATGAAGGTTACTTAACACAGATCGGACATTTCCTGACTTTTCAGCAGTCTCCCAGCACAGTAATCACAGACTGTGAATGAATCTATGACATCCTCTTTCCAACTTGTACAATCAATCAGCTGTTCTTTGTGAGCTTCCGGTATATCCTCGACTATGTGTTCTAAATCATGGACAACATTACATCAAAACCTTTCCTATTTGAAAGGGATCTTATAGGCTTCAATTGATATTTCGTCTTTATCTACTCATAACAGTCACAATGCTTTGTGGCGTATGCATCCCTGATGTTAGCCACCTTATAAAGGCTCTCACCAAATAACTTAACTATTGCATTTTCATGCAATATCATTTGCATAATTCATTTTCAAACTCTAATATTGCTATCACTATAGATGACGCCTTGACAATTATAATCGAGTCTTCTTGATACTTTTTCTAAATAATCCCTTAGTTCTTTGTACGAACCCTCGACTTTCAGTGTATTAATTTATTGTATCATCTTAGATTTTGATGCTGCCTTATATACACTATTAATGAAACACGTCAATACAGGAAAATGTGGAGCTAGTGCCCCTTGAGACCGCAAAAAGCTCTGACATCCCTCGTTTGGGCTACAGTACTACAACAAACACCCATGCTTTCTTATGTCTCTGTAATTGATTTCACAATAATCCAAACCGCAAAGGTAGAAATCAACGATTTTGTAACTTGAAGATTTTAATGTTATTTTATTTTTAAGGATTTCAAAAGGAATTTGACATGTTTCAATATCCGTCAGATAGAGCTTGCAGATATCAAGATGACATTGCCAGGTCAAAGGCTGCCCATTTTTTTTTCTTTTTCAGAATGTGTAATCAAATTGTTATTGGTGAGTTCAGTCGTCATAATCTCCTTGTCAGATCTAGTTTCAGAATATTTTTCAATAGTTTTCTTGAGCTCTTCAGTAGAGCCTGTTTTGCTACACAAAACATTTTTTGCCGAATATTCAGTAGAACTAACATAAATTATGAAAACATAGTTATAAATACTTTTTTCTTGAGGAGTAATTCCAGGAATTTGTTCTAAACCATCAGTTTTACAAAAACGTATGCTAATAACCCTACCGGGTTCGTTTTCGCCATAACTGAAAAACATAACTTTCCCTTCGTTGTTCATATGTAGGCTTTTATATATATTGGTATCACTGGTACATAAACTGCAATAGATCCTTCCAAAATTAAATAAAAAAAAACTATTTTTTTAACTGAAGTAAGGAGCGACATTAAAATTTAAAACGAACAGAAATTATACTGTGTATGAAATTCCTTCTTACACAGTATATTCCCTTCTCAACGTCCCGCTCTTTACGCTAAAGTTTTTTGCTGTTCAATAAAGTAGAATTGAGAGAAAGAGTCAAACTTTAGCGTAAAGAGCGGGGCGTTGAGAAGGGAACAGACCCTTTCAGACACAGAATAATTTCTGTTCGTTTTAGGTTTTAATGCCGTTCCTTACTTTCAGTTAAAAAAAAACTAGTTTTTTTATTTAATTTCTGAACGTTTTTGAATTAATGCATGTTTGATTTTGGCGCTCCGCACATAAATTATTAAAATGAAATTTGTATATTAATTCTTTTTTTGGCTAAATGGCTTTCTCTTAGTTTTGATCAGACGATTTTGAGAAATAAGGTGTGGGAAGGAGGCCAAGCTGCCCTCCAATTTTTCGGTTACTTAAAAAGGAACTAGAACTTTTAATTTTTAACGAACGTTATTATTAGTAAAAAAATAAGTAACTTAAGAATTAACTTACGTAACAAACTTTTATGTTCTTATATTTTGATTATGTATATGAGGGGGTTTGTCCCCTCGTTAATACCTCGCTCTTTAAAGTAAATCTTAAGTTTTGTCCCAATTCTTTAAGAATGACCCCTGAATCAGAAAGGCCGTAGAATAAATAGTCGAAATTACTAAAAATACTTTAGCATAAAGAGTGAGGTATTTAGGAGGAGAAGAACCCCTCATATTCGTAATAATATCTGTTCGTTTTAAGTTTTAATGCTACTCCTTACTTTCAATTGAAAAATCTTTTTCATGTGTATTTTTTCATTGTTTTTTTATAGTAATGCTAGAAAATCCTGCGCCCTTTTCATTGAATTTCTCTTCCCCCATGACATATTCCTCCAAGGAAAGATCCTCCCATCTAGCCAAATCCCCTCAAACCCACCCCCAAAACCAAAAAACTCCCCCTGAAAACGTCTGACAACTTCCCAATAACCATTACTGTATGTAAACACTGGTCAAAGTTTGTAACTTGCAGCCCCTCCCCCAGGGACTGTGGGGGAGTAAGTCATCTCCAAAGACATAATTATTATGGTTTTCGACTATGTGGAATAAAATGGCAATCTCAAAATTTTGATCCGTTGACTTTGGGAAAAAATGAGCGTGGGAGGGGGCCTAGGTGCCCTCAAATTTTTTTGGTCACTTAAAAAGGCCACTAGAACTTTTCATTTCCGTTAGAATGAGCCCTCTTGCGACATTCTAGGACCACTTGGTCGATATGATGACCCCTGGAAAAAAAAGAAAATAAAAATAAATAAACACGCACCCCTGATCTGTCTTCTGGCAAAAAATATGAAAATTCTAAATTTTTGTAGATAGGAGCTTGAAATTTTTGCTACAGGGTTCTATGATACGCCGAATGCGATGGTGTGATTATGATTCTATGATTTTTAGGGGTTATTCCTAAATAAGGCAAATTTTCTCAGGCTCGTAACTTTTGATGATGAAGACTAAAGTTGATGAAACTTATATATTTAAAATCAGCATGAAAATCCGATTCTTTTGATATATCTTTTGGCATCAAAATTCCGTTTTTTAGAGTTTCGTTTACTATTGAGCCGGGTCGCTCCTTACTACAGTTCGTTACCACGAACTGTTTGATTAATATACAAATTTTCTAAGAAGTACGCTTCCGTATATTCACAGTGCAGTCTAATATTTTCCATTGAATCTGTAAATTGTTCCACAGTTTCCAGTCCATAACTTGGAAGCTTTTCATTAAACATACAACATTTCTTTTGGATATTACTATGAAGTTTTGACAGAGAGTTTCTAGCCGACTTTTCAACAACATCAGCTCTTTCAAAGAGATCTGTAATCTTGAATACTTTTCGTAATCCCGATAATACATTTGTAAAATGTTTCTCAGTTTATCAAGATAAGCATGCATTTTTGCCGTCTAATTGGACTTCTGGATATACTTTTTAACTTTATCTTTATGGGTTCTTTGGTACAGCCTTACATAGGTTTGACTTTTTTTTACTATAGCTTCCGTCACCCCATTATTTACTAATTATTTTGGTAGCAATAATTTTTTCTATATTATTTTCGGTAATCGTCATCATTATGATAACGCTCCTTGATCATTTGGTTGGCTCTCTCAATTTTCGCTTCTCGATACCAATGGTCTGTTAAATACCTCTGTTTTTCTCTGCCATATTTCATTTTCTTAAAACATGGATCACATGTCAACTTAGTAACCATCCTCACATACGCTCGAGCTCTATTCCGTTCGGCGGCCCTTTTATCTTTCTTAAATAGACTTTTCTGAAATATTCTCTAATATTTCAGGATTTTATCCCTATTTCTTTTGTAGTTTTCTTTTCTTAAAGTAGATATTTGGATTACTTGACTCTGATACTTTTTTCTGTTATACTTTCTTTTCTTTCGTTCACTGAAGACCATATCTTGTCAATGTTTAAAATCATTCCCATAAAATCACTTGGTCAATAGTTATAATTTAACAAAAAAAAAACTAAGTCAAAAATTTTCAGGTATTTTCTAGTTTTAATTTGAAAATTAAAACGATTGCTCAGACAACATAAATATTTTTGCAATTTACATAATAACTTTAGCGATCCTAAACTGAGAACTAAAATGAAATTATCTTGTCGAAAGATAAACGTGGATTACTAAAGACACTATATGTAGCAAATTCCTTTAAATAAAGCCATTAAACAGCTCTCTATGATTTTCCAGTGCCCAGTTGTCTGAGTTGAAAAAAAAAAAAAAGAACAGAAAAAAAGATGCCGCCGATGCAGAATATGGTAGATCAAGCCACTTTTCTTGTTTTTCAAGCCAACATATTTTCTTTGTTGTTCAAGCCAATATGCTGTATGTTTCCTCCGTAGGAATTTCGGACAAGGCGGTGCTAATAGTGTACTTTGTGTTTCGATCTGACACTATTTTTAGAAGTTATGGGTTATTGTATTTCTTAGAACTGGACGTGATCGTCTCTTACTAGGTTGTAAGCTAGCGCTGCAACCCGGACATCGCTAGCCTATGAAAAAGAAGTAAAAGAAAGGAGCGAGCCAGTCCTCTGCCCCATGGAATACTGCAACAACTGGGATCAAAAAAAGTATTTTCTGAGCAACAGAAGCAACAGTGGCTAATCACGTTGGATTCACACCTTCTGTTTGCACACTAATAGTCCTAAATTATTCCCTTTAACTGAATGAAATTTAGGGGCGGAGGTGAATTTTTCGTTTTTTCCAGTTGTTTCAATGAAAATATATAAAAAAGGCATTTTTTAAATGGAGTTACCCTGAAAATATTACTTTCCAAAATATTAGGGGGGGGGGATCAAGAGGACATATACCCAACTGCGGCTTCCTTGCCATTTACGCAATTGACGACACTTGCCCTAACCTCTGCTGTTGGACCAGTCTTTGTAAGAGACGTTATAATAAGTTACTATAAATACTTTCACGGTTTTTTATTTATGCTTGGCAACTCGTTTTAGAAAATGTCAGGATGAAAATAATGGAAGGGGGAGGGTTACCTATCCCACAGAGACTAAAATGGATGTGGAAACAAAAAAGTACAACTAGAAGATTTACTCCTATTTTCTACCAAGTTTGATTTAAATCCCAAAACTTTTAAGGAGATGTCGGTATAACAAGCCTTTAGGGAGCCCTTCCCTCAACAGAGATAAAAAGAAGTAAGGACCAACAGACACGTACTCTTACTCATCACCGAATTTGGTTGAGATCCAATAACCCTTTCTGCTGGATGTCCTGTTGACGAGATTCTAAGGCCCTCCCTATTCCCCCTAAAATATTGGGTCGCGTCCTGATCCCCTAACATCAGAACTACTACATTAGCTTGTACTTCCCATCAAATTTCGATAGGTCTTACAACCGCTTCAGGTGTAGTATATAATACGCCTATCCTTGACCATCTATAAAAAATTTCCACCTTTTAAGTTTATTTTACCCATAGATTTTTGCGATTTTTTTTTACAATATTTCGTCACAAATAAAATGATATTAAATATCGAAATCGGTGGTTAGCCAACACACACAAATGTATAAAAGCATATATGCATTTAAAGTCGACTTATCAATATCAAAGAATTTTTTATTTTTTATCTTATCAATCATTTTTAAGACTAAGTTTTTTTTTTCATTCTTATAAATTCCTTTTCCGTATCAGCTGCTTGAACATTAGATTACTTAGAAGTAAAAACTGGACAACCTCTCTCTTATCATAACTTTAATACGGAGTTTCTTTCCGTATTTAGCCTTTGAACATTTGACACTTTTATTAGCTTTCAGAAAGACTTAAAATTAATTTCTCAATCTTATGTTAATAATTGAAAAGTATCTGAATCATTAGACTCGTTTAGTCCTCAATTTTATGGATTGTAGACAGAAATTTGACACAGGAGATAGAAAAACTTTAGGGAAAGTCCTGTCATTGGATGGTAAACCAGATAAGTAAATAGGTAGAGGTTAAGGTACGAAGAAAGGTTAGTAGTAGTCTAGAATCAGGTCTAAAATCAGGAAGCACGGTTGTGTCCTCTCCCCGTTGATAGATTATTTTGATGGACTTTATCCTAAAGAACACACAAAAAAGGCTATGGGAGAGCATGGAATCGAATGGGAAGGTGAATTTCTCCTTCGTAGATTCAGATTATGCAGATGACTTGGGTGACCCATTCTGCAAATGACGATCGCCGTATATATGATTGAAATATCCAGACTTTTGTATCCGTTTTCACTGTCTAATAAAAGAGCTTGTCCCCATTTGAACGATTATTTGTCTGTCATAGAAAGACAGTGTGGTCTTGGAAAACATATAACTAATTTAAGGTATTATGTCGAAAATACACAAAAATAAGAAGGAAAAAAAAGGTGAAAATAGGTTATAACTTTAGTAAAATAACACTTAAACTTTAATGGGTTTGAGACAAACTTTTTTCGTAATTTAAAGAAACTAGTAATGTCAGGTGAACCGAATTTTCATAAATCGTCTTAATTATCAGATTCTGAAAATCTTTGAAAGTTCAATTAGGCTATCTTACACAAAGATAAATTCATTCTTAGTAGCAAAAGAGAGTTGAATTGAAAAAAATCTGCTTGAATCAGTAATATTTATTTCAAACTGAAATATCATATTAACTACAACTACGTAACACCAAAACCAAAATTCCTTAAATTGCAAACAAGTTACATAATAACATACAAATAACGCACCTTTAGAAAGACTAACTTCAAACTCGAGAAACTTTTCATTTTCTACTTTTCATTAAAATCTAAGAGGATCCCAGTTACTGGTCAAGTCAGATCTATATTTAAAGGAGCTGTGCAGTGTACAAAGTCATTTATAATAATGAAATAAACGCTTGCTAAATAATTCAATTAGTTTCTCACTACCTTAATACTTTTCAATTTTTTTTTTTAACTGTCCCTGGGTTTCCCTAGTACAAAGGTAGATAATATGATAGCATACAACTATAATAAAATATAAGAAACAAACCGATTAGCTGAGTATTACTTTTAAATAATTTTAAAAACAGCTTGATACTCATAAGAAAAACATTTAAACAAACACATCAAAAATTTAAGTTTTAACTATCACTTTTGTTACCTGGAATGGAAATAGTTTTTTTTTTTAGAGTAATTAAATCCAATACAAGACAATAGTGGGAATCCAAAAAACCTAAAAACCTAAGAACAAATTAAAATTTGTTTTAAGCGATAGTTCTAGACATTTTTCTAGCCAAAAAAAAGAAGAAGAAAAAAGTCTGTGGATGTCAAACATGTAGCACTGGGTGTAGGCATGCATAAAGTCCTCAAAAAATCTTATTCGTTTATTTTCATTTTTAAATTGTCATTATCAATAAATAAAAAAATGCCAGTCTTTACTTTTCGATCTTAAATGTAGTCGCCAAAAGAGGAGAGAGAAAACTCTCACTTAATTTAGTGTAATTTTCACTTTTTTTTCAAAAATGTCACAATAGTAATCAAATATTCATTTAAAAGCCGAAATGGTTATAACTCCTTGGTCAAAAAGTGAAATGGACAAATACAGTCGGTAAAATACTAATTTCGGCTATAATATTTGGCACATTTTCTGTAACATGAGTTTTCTTGGGGAAGGACCTTTGCGCACAAAAGCCCCTGTCGGTGGATGTGTTTCTGAAGCAAAGTATAAATTTCAAGATTGTCATCTGTCATATGAAACCTTTCTTATAACTGTCAAACCCGTCAGGGGTGATAAAAGTCTTATTTTGGAGCAAATGAAAGACACATCTCTAAGAAATGAAGCTCAGTTACCTGTTAAAAAAGAGGCAAATCTGACTGGTTCAACATTAAAATGGATACTGTTCTGGGTTTTAAAACTAGTGCCTTAGCCATAATTTTTCATGTGACTGACTCGGAAGTGTCAGGTGTACAGAAAAACAGTATTCTTGCGCATTCATAAGACGCACCTGCTGTGTGGATTCATCCATAAATGTTATTGTTTAGCTAGTATAAATATTCCCTAAAAGTGTCTTGCCTAAAGAAGAAGCTGATGAAAAGTCAGAGAAAAATCCCAAAGACAAAAAATATTATTCTGTTCCTAGTCTCTAGGATGTTTTGTCACGCCCTAACACCTCTGCATCCGAAATAGGATAATCAGGGGATAAATTGCCAAGCTGGCTTAACGAAAAGATCAGCTCTATTAACCGAACAAATATTGAAGGCACTCTCTCTTGTGTTGTTGAGATTACCTGAGTTGACAGCGTCATTTTTGAGGCGTCAGGAAGGTAGATTGCGTCATTGGGAGCATTGAGAACTGCAAAAGTAGGAATATACTAAGAAACTCTAAAACTCAGGCATTCACGTTAAATAGGATCTTTGAGCCTTCACTTGGACTCGTTTTTGATTCATTAATGTCTAAGAATTGTTCTAAAAAGGCCTAGAAAATACATTAAAAGCTACTTCTAGTTTAAGTCAGGGAAATAGGATGTGAGATAAGGGACAAGACTTCAATTCTTTTGAATAAGTTACGGCGTCTCCTGCCTTCAAAAGCTAACTGTCAGCGAAAAAATGAAAGAAGTAGCTGAAGAATCAAACTCGTCCAAAAGTTATAAAAGTGTGAAGGTAGATCGCTTTACCAGCAATAATGTGGCTTTATCTACCCCATCAAAACCTAAGACTTTTGAAGGACCTGTTAGACATTTACGGTTTCCCTTTATGATACCATTAACTGCAACTCTAATCAGGCCTATTTCTTGTGTAAAAGCTTGTTCTTCATTTAGTGGGACCCATATTGAAAAATTCAACAGTCAGCAGCTGGAGCTGTTAGAGGTAGACAAACTGATGTCGAACGAGAGCAACATTACTACTGAAGAAGTTTCAGTTGGAGTTGACAATGAAGTTGAAATAAGTGACTATATTCTGCCAGAAGTGCCAGAAAAATATCTTAGTGAGCAACTTGTTTTAGATAAACTTTGGATAACTTCGAGTAAACATTTGAAATTACTGTCCAAAACGTCTGAGAGTTGTACTTTACAGCCTACGGTAGAGACTTTCTTGCTAGTTCATAGGTCAACTGTAAAAAATAAAAGGATGAGCTTACTCCTGCTGAGCTACAAGGGCCACCATCCCCTAAACCCACAAATTTTACGGATTAACCAACACCACTACCTAAAGAAGACAATTTGTCTCCAGAAGTAAAAGGGTCTTAAAAAAGGCTCATATCTATAGCTAATGAACAAGACCTGGAACTTTTAGTATCCGCACTTCCTAAAATTATTGTTGAAGATTTGGCGGGCTCTACATAGTTTTAATCAGAGAAACAGAGCAAAGCTTGGCAATTTGTCATAGATTCTTCAAAAATGCATCTTCAAGGCTTTGCTACCCTTGAAGGAGTGAATATACTACACGAATTCCATATTCATAGCGATGATATGGCAACCGATCACCTATTAATCCCTCGCACGTGCTCGAATCAGCTTGCCTTACCGTCTTATGTAACGTATGATAAATTGAAGGAAGCTACTGGAAGCTATTCAGGAATGGTCTGAATTTTTTGATTCTGCGTAAATTTTGTCTCCCTTTTTATAGCAATTTTAGTTTGTATTGAGTAAATTGATCGTTGTTTTAATTGGAGTATATCAGCTATGAATTAGCCTAGAGATTCAAAGCACCGTAACCAGTTTATGCTAGTAATATTTCTCTCATTAGCCCTTTCTGGTAACTTACTTGTATCCATTTTGTATTAATTTTCTATTTATAGTGCTTTTACATTTTAATGAAATAGACAATTTTCTTGCGTCGGGTATTACATTATTCTTATTTTGGACATGGGACTTATCAATTACAACATGACCTTTCCTTGGCAATTGTGTGGAAACTGTAGTTCACGGCTGTTTTTCTTTGGTATCAAAACCCAGCTTAATTGTAGGAGTCTTATGCACTAAACTAGTGACTTGAAAGCCTGAATTATTATATTTCGTGGTTTTTGACCCATTTTATAAGAAGTAGCGAAAAATTACGACTTTATTGCCCATTCCATCATAATTACATTTGCTATTATGTCAACAGCATGACTCAGACATTTCGAATATTTGATAGGCGAACAATTAAATATGCGAAATCATCTCCAAAGAATTACAAACAAATTATTTTGTCACAAAAAAATTGTTTTTTTTTTCAGGTAGAGGTGGAATCTTGACAAAAGGAATGTGTTTTTCTTGGAAGTTATTCTTTGGTTTCATTCTAGCAATGTTTTGCAATATACACTGAAGACAAATCATAACACACATCCGGGATATTCCGGATATCAGACAGAGTTAAATTATGAAAAATCCGGTTTTCCACAAAATTTCTTTTTTTTTTCCAGTGCAGACAACAATGTATTACTTGCTGCCAACATCCAAATGAATTGAAATCACTAGAAGCAGATACTTAGATACGAAACCTTTAATATTTGGCTTCTAATAAGTTTAATTTCACTTAAATAATCCCAGATTTAAATAGCCGTTCTTCAATGAAAAGGTATTTCTTCAGGATTATTCTTAAGTCAGGATTATTTTTAAATCAGATTTAGTTCTGATTTAGCTGATTATAATTGTGATAGATTTAGCCTTAATTCTGAATCACATTATAATTGTGCTGAGGTAACCTTCTCTAGCTATTTCCTCTTGTCTTTTGTTTCAGGTTTTCAGCTTCAAATTTTATTGTTTTACTTTTTTACCCGAAGATCTTTTTGTTACTTGGCGTCGCTTTACATTTATTTATGTGCTAACTAAAAGCATCATGCTTAGCTCTCAGCTGGCTAGGGTTGTTATTATTAATTTATTTTTTAGCCTAGTTATAATAAACAGACCAATTTTTCGGAATTACTTAAAAATCTTTCATGTTTCAAATAAACTCTAAATTGGAGCAGTATCTTGAAAATATTGTATATGACACATTAAAGAGAAAAAAAAACTTCTAGCCTAATAAAATACTAGCAAAATAGAAAATTCCCGTAAAAATTCTAATGGTTGAGCGGAATGTTTTATGTTGTTGCGAACAAATATAAAAGACCCTTGACAAATTGTACGACTTCACTTTTGCCAAGTTTAGATTCACCGTAAACTCGATCTACAAACGATATTGGAACCTGAAATAAAAGCAGAGCTTTAGTGCGCTAATTAAAGAGACAGCACATAGACCCCTAAAGAAGAAGATGATCAATATTTTATTAAATATCGCAGTCAGTGCATGAACACCTCATACACGTTATTTTGGTGAAATTATGTTAATTGGCTTTCCATAAGCCTTTTTTCCTTAATTTTTCAAATAAGGAAAAAAGCAATTTTATAGTCAAAAGGAAGGCTTTTTATTTTTTATGATCCCCGTACATCTTTATGCGTGATTGTCACGTTCATTACAGATCGCGTAGGTCTTCATTACAACTTTAACACTGAAACATTTATACATATCGTCGCCGTCAGGCTCAAACGAAAAATCTAACATTTTCACATTTCTAATATAGTTGCCAAATATTTGTTGCCAAATACAGTTTGCTAAGCTGTTGTCGAAGGACGAAACAGAAGGACAATGCATGTCAAATTACACTTTGATCCTCCTGGTGTGCATTACTCTGTTGATCGTTTGCAATAAAACAGCTTCGTTAATGGCATTTGACAAAAATATTACAAGTGTGAAAAATCTTAGATGCGACCTTTAGGGGTAACAGCGACAATTATCTCTGGATTATTTTAAGGGAGTATCCCATTAAAGGTCAATAGAAAATTACCATTATCAGCGTTTTCATTCTCACAAAAAAATTCTACATTTTCGATGAAACACAGCCACAGGGTTGTTCTTATCTGCTATTTTATTTTAAACACAAAAAATGACATATTCACTATTACGAGATGATATTTTGGTATTAAAGATATTCACAATTCCTACTTAAAAACTGGTATACCCTGGGTTATTCCTGGATATTGTATTGATTTTGACCGAACATAGTTATCTATGTGAGGATATGCTCTAACCCATTCCTTTTTCAAATTATTATTCTACCACCAGAATATTCAAAGGTTTCACTATATTTTCAGTTTTTTTTTTCATAGGCTGGGCGATAAGGAGACAACCATTCAAAAGCATCATTGAGTTACATACAGATATTGTAAGTATTCAGTAAATGAATTTGATCTGTAAAATTTCGACGCCAAGTGGACTTTCCTGATTGAAACAAAGAAATAAATATAGAGAAGACAAACGGGTCTATTGTCAGTATAAAGAAAAAGAAGAGAAACAATCAAACGAATATTTCGCTTGTGGCTGAAGACCAAGCGGTAGCCACTTAAGCTCTAAATCAAGGCGTCTGCAGCATTCAAGGAAAACAAAAAAGAACTAAAATCTCAGACGAAAAGAATATATATATATATATATATATATATATATATATATATATATATATATATATATATATATATATATATATATATATATATAAGAATAAAATGAAATATCAAACTGAAATATATACAATTACTACTAACATACTTTTAGCGAGCTACCTCTTTGAATCGACAAAAGCAAGTGGCAAAAATAAGACAATAAATTTAAAATAGACTTGGTTATTCTGTAGACAAGTAATCTAATGCTAGCATCCGATGCTGCCAGTCTTTGTGTTTGTATTTATTTTTATCCCTTGGAGATTTGGCAACACTTTATTACAGTTTTTGATTATGTGTTCATCTTCAAAAATAATATCGTAAATTGAATTAATATTTAAATTTCTAGTATCTCTATAAATTGACAAATTTTTGATAATATTCGCATATTTATTTTTATTTAAAAACCGTTTTAATTCAAAATAAATGTTACATAGAATAAGGTTTTTCTCCTTTTTTTACTCTGAAGATAATTTGTTTTACATATTCATTTGATGGTTTCTAAAAATAATAAATGGTTGATTTAGGATAGGCGGGGGGGGGGGTATTTTCAACTGTATTAAGAGACTGTTCATACGATTAATCTGTCTTGTGCATGGGTTTTATTCTCCCGCTTCAGCGCAGGTGGTTATTAAGCAACTACAAGGAATTTATTGTCTGGTACTGCCTACAGACTGGCTCCGAATGGAAGTTGACTTGTTTGTCGGTTTTCCGACAAAAATTTTCGTTTGGGATTAACTTAATAAAAAGAAAAAACCCTGAGATGGGATTTTTTTTTTTGCATCTAGTGATTATAATGCTTCATTGAATTTTGAAACGGTTATTTAGATTGTTGTTGATCCTAGGAAATTGGATACTGAAAGTACTCCTTGATTTTTTTGGACCAATGTACGGTAGATATTTGCATATCGATGCCTAGAAAGAAAAAAAAGTGAAAAAAAATGATTGTTGTTTGTGTTGCTAATTTTTTTTTGATAATACAGGATTGCTCGGTATTATTGTTCGTTTGATAAAAATGATTGTTGTTTTTATTGCTAATTTTGCTCGATAATACAGGGTTTCTTCGTATTTTTCTCGGTATTATTTTTGAGCTTTAACTTTGTCATATATTTACTCTGTCAAAAAAATCAATTCGGCTGAGTATATTTGGTTCTTTGCATCATTATAGTTACATGAACACGCGTGTATCAAACGGTTCGTGGTAATGAACTCTAATTAAGGAGCGACTCCACTCAATGGCAACCGAAACTAAAAAAGGGATTTTTATATCAATAGATCCATCAAAAGAGTTGTCTTTTCATGGTTATTCCAAATATATAAAATTCATTAAGTTTAGGGTTTACCAATCAAAAGCTAAGCCCGAGAAAATTTGCCTGATTTTCGAAATAGTTATATAGAATTATAGTTTCTAATTTAAAGGGATCGTCTTCTTCAGGACCTGATTTAGTACCCACTCGAGTAGTCAAGTCTATTCTCCCAGCGATACTGACTCCGCTAATAAAACCTATTAATAGGTCGTTTGAATGTGGAGTTTTCCCTCAGGCACTGAAGTCCGCGCGCATAATTGTCATCCACAAAGTTGGTAGAAAGAGCGATCTTTGGTTTTATATTGATATTCTTATATTGATATTTTTATATTGGGTTTGAATATTATTCCAAGTTCTAAAGGTATTATTTCTAGATCACAAAATAGGTTTGTTAGGTTTCTAGGAGTCCTTGTCGATGAGAATACTTAATTTAAGAACCATATTAGCCTTCTCCGAATAAAAGTGTCAAGAAAGTTAGGTATGATACGTAGGCTAAGGTATATTTTTCCTGGATGAATTTTGAAGCTTCTTTATAATTTTCCCATACAGACGTACATAAATTACTGTTCTATTTTTTGGATGAGTACTTTCCCATCAATATCAAAACCACTTTCTCTTTTTCATGAAAAGTCCCGTCCGTTAGTTTCAGATACGTATAATACGCCAACAAATTCTCTCCTTAGGTTCCGTCTACAGTATTTCCTATCTTGTGCTATTTTTATTCATAAATACCTTCAGGGTCAACTTCTCTCTTGTTTTTGAAATTGTTATAACCCCGAATTAGTGTTAACTCGTAACTCTGAAGTTTTATTGGTTGTTCGAACACCATGAGGTCAGATTTTAGCATGTTGTAGGGTTAGAAACTCCCTGCCGTAGACAATCAGAGATTGCCAATCTATTGAGGTCATCAAAAGATTAATGAAAATTCATTTAGGTTAATTATTCTTCTTGTTTTTTTCTGTTTTTTTTTTAATATAAGTAATAATAGTAATACAAAATTTGCCAGTTCAATTAAGCATAATTAATAAAAATAAAACGGCTCGACATAATTGTTTGCATTTTTCTGTTTTTCTTTTTTGTTATTTTTTTTCCTCTCCGTGTTTATTTCCCTTATCTTGTATTATGAACCTTGATAGATGTGATTGCAATGTTTTTCCCTACTTTCTTAGGCCATGGAGTCTTTTGTGGGGATGTTAAAAGAGATGCATGTATTGATTATTTGATATTAATAAAGTTGAAGTTGAAAGTCCAACATTTTTACCTTAATACCCATAGGTTTATTAAAAGTAGTAGTAGCACCGGTAGTTATAGTAGTAGCAGTAGGAGTAGAGTTAATAGTAGTAGTCTTAGCTTTGATAGCACTAGTAGTAGTAGCAGCAGTACACGAAACTGTTCCTAGGATATTGCTGATATGCCCTTTTGACAACCTGCATACGGATGGCAGGTTGTCCTCCGTACAATATAAATTTTCAGAAATATTCTCTGAAAATTTCACTTTCATACAATTAGGGATAGTTTTAATAGTAGTCACAGCAGTAGTGCAACTACTCAACTTAATACAATTAGCCATTGCTATGACATTGTGGATTTGCTCTTTTGATAACCTGTAGATTCATATATTTCTTGAAATTTTCATGTTAATGCTCTTAACGTTACAACTAGTTGCGATAGAAGTAGTAGTTAGAACAATACTAATAGCAGAGGTAAAACTAGTAAATTTTGCAGTAGCAGTAGCATTAGTATGTAGTGTGTACATATTGCTTTTTGGTCAATTAATCTTCCACTTTAAGTATTCTCTGAGAGTTCCAACTTAATACACAAATCAATTCTTAAGATACCCTACTTTGACAATCTAAATGCACATAGTGTATTTTGTTAGTTCAAATTTGCCATCAATATTCTCTCAAATTTTACCTTCAAAGACTTGGCCTTAATAGAACTATTATCACAGTAGTTTCGGTGGTAGTAGAATTAGATGCAGCGTTAGTGTTGTATTAGTAGTAGTATTAGTAGCAGTAGTAGCAGCAGTATTAAGAGCGGTAGTAACATGTGCATATTGCATATTGGTCGTATATGATCCAAAGTATATACGACCCCCTTTCTATAAGAACCTTACATGCTCCCAGGGCATAACTTACAACCCTTGCCCTAAGAGCTGTAGGATAGGGGTAACTTACAACCCATTCCTTAGGGCACTGGGGGGTGATATCAACGCTGGAGGCATTATTATATGTTCTTTGAACTATTTTGGACAGAATCACTACCTCATAATTTCAATCAGATACGTTTGGTGAAAAAAGGGTTGTCAGGGGGGGGCTTAATGCCCTCCATCATTTTTGAAACTTAAAAAAGAAATAAAACTTCAAACTTTCAACCGAATGAGCCTCTTCTAAAGGTAAACAGCCATTCCTTACATAAAAGCCTTAAATCCCACGCGGCGTAACTTACAACCTTCGCTACCACGCCCTGGTACTATGTATCTGCCCCACAAGTCTTGTTATATGATCTTTGGAAATTTTTGAATAAAATGACTGTCTCAAAATTTCTATTGGATATATTTCAGAATAACACAACGCGTGGGGGGTAGCTGTCCTCAGATCACTTTGACTCATGAGGGCACTCGAAATTCTGATTATCCATCCAATGAGTCCCCTCCGAAGTACATACGACCACCCTTTCTGTAAAAACCTTATTTAGGTTTAGGGGGCGGAGTTGTATTCCTAAAAGAGATAATTTCTGGATACTTCAACTACAATAAACGAAGATACTATCTCTAAATTTTCATTGGACGTCTTTAGGGAAATGATGAGCGAGGGGGGAGGGGGCTGGTAGCTCTCAAATCACTTTTGACTCTTAAAAAGGGCATTATAACTTCAAACCAAATGAGCCCCATCTGAAGTCAATACAACCACCCATTCCATTAATACCTAACATGCCCCCAGGGGATGACTTAAGACCCTATCCCCAGGGCGCTTGGGGGTTGTGTCAAACCTAGAGTAATTCTAAATGTAGGCATTGTTATATGTTCTTTGGACTATTTTGAGCAATAATCGCTATCTCACAATTTTAATCAGATTCGTTTGGTGAAAAAATATAGTCGGAAGGGGGGGGGGGTAGCTGCCCTACACCACTTTTGACTCTAAAAAGGAACTTGAACCTCCAATTTCCAACCAAAAAAAAGCCTTAAACACCCATGAGGCATAGCTTACAACCCTTGCCCCTGGCTCTGGGAGTTTGTTTCAGTTCCAAAATCCTTGTTATATGATATTTAGACTATTTTGAATAAAATGGCTATCTCACAATTTCTATTAGATGCAATCGATCACTTCGATTACTTTGACTCTTAAAAAGGGCATTAGAGCTTCTGATTACCAATCAATGAGCCGTCTCCTAAGTATATATGACCACGCTTTCTATAAAAGTCTTATATGCCCCCACGCCATAGCTTATAACCCTTTCCCTGAGGGCTGGGAGGGGGGTCACCCCCAGATACATAATTTCCGGACCTTTCAACTACGTTGAACAAAATGGCTACATAAAATTTTTTATAGGAAATGTTTGGGGAAAAATGGACCTGGGGGGGGGGAATTTGGCCTCTAATCACTTTCGACTATAAAAAGGGCACTAGCTCTCTCAATTTCCAATCGAATGAGCCCTTTTTGAATTTTTTATGACAACACTTAGGTCTCATTAAAGACATCCTCAAAGACATAATTTCCAGACCTTTCAACAACGACGAAATAAACAGCTATATCAAAATTTTGATCAGAAGTGTTTGGGGAAATGATGGGCGTGGGTTGGGATTCATTTGCCGTCCGATCACTTTCGCCTATGAAAAAGGGCACTAGCCCTCTCAATTTCCAATTGAATGAGCCCTTTTTGAAGTTTCTACGACAACCCTTAATAAAATAATATCAATAAATAATACATAGTGCCAACATCGTTCTTTACTTAGGCAGCACTATTGCAGCACTATTGCATAGTGCCAACACCGTTCTTTACTTAGGCAGCACTGTTGCGCTGCATGAAATTTTCAGGGAAAGTTTAACACTGGGGGAATTTGCTAGAATTCCTATAGGAAATTCTTTTCATTTGTATTACAATCTCTTTGTCGCCTCAATTTTACATGAGGAAATCTTCTGGGGGAATTGTCCGGGGTAAATTTTCAGCAGAGTAGGAATTGTCTCCGGGGGCGTAGCTTTCCACTGGGGAGGGGTGTGTTCGAGAAAATATTTTCCATGGAGAGGTTCCAGAAGATTTGAAAAAAATCTCTGAAATTAAAGTCTTGTTCAAATGAAAGTATGCTAGGGAGAATTTTTCAGGCAGAATAATCCGCAAGAAACTTTCGGGGGGAGGGGTATTTTACGTGGGAAGGACTTTCCACAGAGGAATTTTCCGTGTTGGGGGCCGGCGTTATTTAAAAAGTGGCCAGATATTAAAGTAGAAAAACGAGTGTTTCCAATTGAAAGTAAGGATCAACATTAAAACTGAAAACGAACAATAATTCATCTGTATATGAGGGGAGTTACCCCTTCCTCAATACCCCACTCTTTACGCAAGACTTTGACTTCTCATCTCCATTCTTTAAATACAACATGTTGAACTCAAGAGCCGTTTAATTAGAATAAGTAGCTTTTTTAAAGTATTAAAAAACTTGAGCGTGAAGAGCGACGTATTGAGGAAGGGGCAACCCCTTTCATATAAGAAAAATCTTCTATTCGTTTCAAGTTTTAATGTTACTCCTTACTTTCAGTTGAAAAACTTATTTTCTGATTTAATGCAAAGAGAGGTCCAAACATTCGTCTATTCAAGAGATTTTGCAAAATAAGCTTCCAAAAAGTGACTGATCAAAAAAAAAAAAAGAAAAAAAAAAAAAAGTTTATTGACGTAAAGATTGCAAGAATTCATAAATTTTCCAATAGTTTACAGTACTTTTTGTCAGTTTTTGACAGGTTTCGTAAAATTCATACTACTACTACTACTAATAACTCACTGCAGCACCAAGCCGCCTGAGGCCAACACAGCTACGCACGCTCCTCCTCCAACCTAATCTATTTAAAGCCTCCCTCTTTACACCCTCCCAGGAAGTTCCCATTTCCTTTAAATCCTTATTTATGACATCCTCCCAACCCAGACAAGGACGACCTGCTTTCCGTGTAGCCCCAGACGGTTGGCCAAAAAGGACAATCTTCGGTAATCTGTCATCCTTCATCCGCAGAACGTGGCCTAGCCATCTCAACCTTTCTTTCATTATAGCCCCAGAAAGCGGGATTGAACCACACTTTTCGTACAACCTACTGTTTGAAATACGGTCAGTCAGCCGGGTACCCAGAACAATCCGTAGGCAATTTCTCTGGAAAACATCTAGTAAATTTTCATCTGCTTTTCGGAGTGTCCATGCTTCAGAGCCATATTTGACCACTGTCATCACTGTAGCTTCCAATATTCTAATCTTGGTTTGTAGGCTTATCTTTCTATTCTTCCAAACTTTTTTTAACTGTGAAAAAACACCCTGAGCTTTAGCTATTCTACTTTATACATCTTCACTGCTCCCACCATCTTTACTAATAATACTACCAAGGTAACTGAAGCTCCCAACCTGATCAATCTTTCTCTAGAATTAAATACTAGTTTTCTCTAGAATTAAATCAAACAGTTCGTTACCACGAACTGTTTGATTACAGACACTTGACAATTATGTAACACATTGCTCGTGAGCATTAATCGTATGAAGAATATACTCCCCACTTAACCACATAAACAAACATACAACAGTTCTGGGCATTTTTAGTGGCTTTTTAGCCTTATTTAAGCGTTATATCATTATAATTGTAATTTTCTCCACTATTTAACAAGAGCCTCAGAATCAAGCCAAAGCCTTAACATTACTTAGTCTTTTTTATTTTTCTCCTTTGTTGGTTTAATGGAATCAGGTGATTTTTCGTCACGCTCCGACATCTGTTGCCTAGGAAAATAGAACAGTAATCTCGAACGGATAATGAAAATCTCGTAAAATAGTCTTTGTATGAAAGAAATGAAACATGAAATACCGAGAATGAAATACCGTCATCTACTCTCATTCATTCAAGTTGCAGTTTCCAAGAGACAATGATTTATAGATAATTATTCAGAAGTCAAATCGGAACAAAGATTGTCGCTCTCAAGTAACAGGAAAACAGTCAAAAAGAGTGCAATCTTTGTATGGAAACCAATCGACGCTGAATACAACAGGAAACCAGCTTTAACCATTTTGGCTTTTCGACTGCTCAGACTTGCTTAGGTGCCACACTGATTTGGCCTTTGAAAGAAACTTAAAAACAAACCTCTCCAATAGTAAAACCAAATTGACGGGCTCTCACGATCATTTCCATTTGAAAAACATAGCCTTTGGATTTCGTTTCGGCAACGAGCTTCTCAAGTACGGATTTCTTATAGAGGCTAAAAAAAAGAGAGAGAGAGAAAAAAAAAGCAGAAAAACAAACAATGACTTTCTGATTAAGCCATTATTCAAACCTTAAAAGGAGAAATGATATGGAAAGTCTAGAAAAAAGAAAGAAAAAACTACCACATGAGACAGTATCCACTACCTTCGTTAAAATATTCAAAGCTCAAATAGCTTCATCAACAACTTCTATTATTCACTCAACCTATCACAATAACACTGTACTGATTGTTTTGTTTTCTTTTCTTATAGGGTTTTTACCTCCCCCCCCCCTTCAGTAATATTTTTATTTACATCAAATTATTACCACATTTTTGTAGCAACAAGTCACACACTTGACGCGAATTAATATCATAATGAATTAACCAACAAATAAAGGAAATTCTAGAAACAGTGACATAGCCTGTATTTCCTTTCAGGGATTTTTTTTCACGGGGAGAGGGGGGATATACAAAGAAGGTATTTTATAGTCATGGATACATTCAGAAACAGTTCCATACATGCACTGTACAGGCTTGTATTTTCACATATAGTTTAAGGCTTGGAGCGGGAAAAAACACTCAATTATATATTTCCGCTTTGCATGTCTGTGTGGGGAAACTGTGTCTGACAAACCCTCCTAAGCCTAATTAAACTACTTCCATAAAATCAGGAGAAATTAATTAACTGTAGTATTGATACTATGATTGATGTCAAGAATCTGAATTTTATGGAGTCCTCTATAAGACAAGTTTACTGTAAAGCAATGTTCTAAAACAATATTCCTACAGGGTCTGCTAGGAAAGCAGAGTGTGTCATTCTCAACACACCAACCCTGACAAGGTGGTAAAGGACCACCTTAAAGACAATTTTACCATTAAATATATTTACCATCTCAGTTAGTTTAAGATTCATTTACCTTTAAAATTCATTTTTCCCTAGTTCCAAGAACATCTCAAATTCTAGTAATTTAGTTAAAAAGCAAGCCAACTTTCATTCTTTCATTCTGAGGGCAAATTCTCAATTCAGAAATTCTGAAATAAACTATAATTTTGTCATCTGAAATATCATCTTTTAAGAGGGAAAGCTAAATTTATGTGCTCCCCTCCTCAGAGGTGGGTAAGGTGGGGGGGGGGGGAATTCCCAAAGAGACCGCCTCTCCTAGAAATTTTTGATAAGACTTTAGGTAAAAGACCAGGTTGGAGGGAGTCCTTATATTTACTCTGTTAAGTAAACACACTAAATAGTCTCTTAGATCCTTCTAGCATTGTCACAAAAAAAAAGTTAAACCTGAGTGTAAGGAGTGGGAGATAGTCTCCCTTAAATTATTGATAAATATGATATTGATAAAATATTTATAAATCATTATTAAATTATTGAATATAATATTAAATACGAACGTAATATACACTTGAAAACAAGCTTTTTCAAATAGATTAATGACCAGTGTCAAAATTGAGAGCCAACAAAGATATTACAAATATCCGAGGGGAATTGCTATTCCCCTAAGATCCCAGCTCTTTGTGCTTAAAGTTTCATTTTTTTTCTTATTAAGTTGTGATTGCTTTAAAATACATTTTAAGCTCGCATATACTGAAACTTAAGCAATAAGTAAAACAATCATAACTACTGCTTTAAACTTTATGTTTGACCTCAGCAAACTTTAGAAGTTTTCACTAAAAATTATCCACAAATTCAGTCTTTTAGCTAAGCTTATAGCCCATATTATTAAACATGATACCAACAGATACCAATGAGCAAAAAGGGTTCAGATGCTTACTAAGCAAAAAATACTTACCGAAAGCTCCCCGTTAAATCAGAGGCACCAGGTCGGAGAAGCAACTGAGTAAGGAAATTGGCTCCTCGTGAAATAAGCTTCCGTTTGAGATCCCAACCACAGACTCCTCCTCCACCTTCATAACGAGTCCCAGATACAATATCATAGTCCTTTTCCTTCTGTTTTTCTATGAATTTCGGGATAAATTTAGGCTAAAAAAGAACGACAGTTAAAATGGTAAGAAAAATAAGAGCTTCCAGAGTTGTGACTGAAATATAGAAAAATGTAACATACTACAATGTAACGTCTTTTGATTGAAATACTATTGAACTACTCGAAAGGCTTGCTTTAGCATTTGGAGGGGATTTGTTTATGTTAAGCTGTTTTTTTAATAGCTGATATTAAATTATTAGTAGTGATAGTGATAATAATTTTTTTAAGAAAACTTGGGCTAAAAAATAGGGATTAACATAGGCTAAAAAAGGACGACAGTCAAAATGGTAAGAAAAATAAGAGCTCCCAGAATTATGACTGAATTATAGAACAAATGTAACCTACTATAATAAAACGTTTTTTGATTGAAAGGCTATTGGACTATTTAAAAGGTTCGCTTTAGCATTTAGAGGGGAAATTTTTCATACATAATAACACTACATAATATCATGATACCCGAAGCAAAAATAAATAAATATTAATTAAACAAATTATTTACTAAATAATTTCTTGTTAAATAAATAAATGATAATTCCAAATAATTCCAAATTTACAAATCCATTAAAATACCAAAAACACACAAACAATAAAAATTTTTTGCCAACTGGACCCTTTTAGGTCTACTCATGCTTGAAAACCACGGTATACTGAGAGTTTTCATTGGTTGTATCAAAATTATGAAGTATTTAGAAGTAGATTACCGCAAAATTCCCTACTAATACCTATTATTCCCTTTTCTTGGGGAGAGGGGGGGGGGTCCTATGAAAAAACATCGTTTTTTAGGGGGGAGGGTCCTATTAATAGCCATTTGTCGGGATGTGTAGGATGACCCCCATTGTAAATGTATACAGTTAAAGAGTTTCAATAGGAATCTATCAACAATACTAGCGTCAAATGTGATCATACCATAAATACTATTATAGATAAAAATATAGAACTTAAATTTTACTTAAAATGCTGATTAAAATTCGTCTCCCACTTGAGGTCCAGGAGTAGTTCGGACTGGCTGAGGAAATAAGGAGAACAAAAATAAAAAAAAATAAGAAACATGATCTCCCACCAAAAAGAAAAGCCTTGCGTTTTAATGACTGAAGCGGCACCATATTATTTCTATGATTCTTTGACCTAATGTCTAGTTATGTTCTCTCAAATTCTTGAGTCTCCAGAAGGAGATACAAATGAACAAAGGACAAAATACATAAGACAGCATAAGGTAAACAATTTTCATAAAGCTCGAAGGTCTCTTAGGGAAAGGACTATCCTAGTTGGAAGTTTTAAAAACCAAATACAATGCATTTTGTAACCCAAAGTTTTTTGGTTTTTAAAAACTATATAAAGTTTTTTTGGTATTTCCATGGGATATTGTTCCTTTACTGTTTGAAAATGTGACAGAATAAGGTATACCCAACTAATAGCCTTAAATTATAAATAAGACTGATTTAGGGTACAATCGCGAAAGAGCAGATCATGTAAAGTGTTGCACCAAATGTGGCCTATGGGACACAAATACAACCCATGCGACTATATCTCAAGAATAAAATAACTGCATGTTTCAGTTCACGTTTGCCACGGATTCAGCCTACAAAAGAAATAAGTCTTCCACTAGCTAACTGTTTTCTCTTTTCTACTGATTTTTGTATCCATGAAGTTTCTTACAAAACAAATGTATAGAATTTTACTGCAATTAATAAACATCAATGAAATCACTCGTCGCAAGGGCCAGGAGTTGAAAACGGGAATTAAAAAAAAAAAAACTCAAAAATTAAAATTTCAAAGTCCATCTTTGATTTTTTTTTTTTTTTACTTTCTGGAAGTCTAAAGTTTTCCTTAAGAAAGAAGC
Source organism: Artemia franciscana (assembly GCF_032884065.1). Classification (NCBI taxonomy): domain Eukaryota; kingdom Metazoa; phylum Arthropoda; class Branchiopoda; order Anostraca; family Artemiidae; genus Artemia; species Artemia franciscana. The sequence continues at coordinate 20,751,775 of NC_088868.1, forward strand.
TACGCAAGCCGTAGCTTTTCACAAAAGAAAGAACTAGCAAGCCGTAATGTGGCTCCACGGCACAAATATAACACCCTCAAGCATCTCCCTTCTCAGAATAATGATATAGATCACTCTTGTTACCATACATAATTTGTAAAGAAAGGCCATAGTACAAAAATAATCTAGGGCCGATTGATTCAAAATTTTTCATTTGCCTATAACAACAACCCTTCAAGTTGACAAAACTCTCCCTTCTCCATTTTCAAGTAGAAATAGTCAAGTAAGTACACCAAAACGCTTACGTGATGAGATAAGTCTGCATCCATTATTATAACGAAATCTCCAGTTGCATGTTTCATACCGTGGACATACGCAGTACCTAAGCCAAGCTTTTTTTCTCGTGGTCGTAAAACCTATAAAAACAAACAATCCGTAAAAAAACCGGTAGTCAGAGGCAAGCTGTATAATCTTTTATTATTTTACCTCGGCCAGTTTGTATGGGAGGGAAGGGTTGTACAGACTTTAAAGGTAGGTAATTCATATGGAAATTTCTCTTGCCTATTTAAAGAAACTGGAGCATGGCCAGCCTCCGGCCCGACCTCTCATTATAGTGGGTTAAAATTTTGAGGCGGCCATATTTTTTTTTAGGATTTTTTGAAGGTCCAATAATCACATGCCCATGAATGACACAGCCCCGAAGTCTCTCGGGCAGGAGCCCTGAATAATGTAAATTGCCAAGTCTTTACAGATTGTTTTATAGTAGAAAAAAGGGGGAGAGGGAGGTTTGTTTTATTTTTGATGTCCGATTGGGTCAATACTTTCAGGGATCGTTCCCTGGCCAAAAGAAACAAGTCTTTTTGGGGTTGGATGGCTAGGAGATCCAGAAATAAGTCAATGAACTATTTGTTCCTGATCATTTTAAAACTTACAGCTGCAAGCTGTTCAGCTACTCTAATCAGGGCGTATATATGGGTTCTTCTCCCATATATGTGTTAAAGAGTATATATATATATATATATATATATATATATATATATATATATATATATATATATATATATATATATATGTATTTTTCAAAATATGTGAGCCATTTTAAAACCTAAAACTAGAAAACTAAAGTAATATAGCTAAACAGAAATTAAAATGAATGAACAAATGAAACACAAAACTAACAGACTTTAAAATGAATAATCAAATTAAAATAAATACAACATATACTACTATGGATGAATAAATGAATCCTAGAACGAAAAAAAAACTACAATTAATAACAGAGTCAAACCTAAAACACTAATTACTAAATATATAGTAGGACTACCGTTTCCCTCTAAACCTTCTATGGAGCAGAACATCATTTGCACTTTACTGAAAACAAAATATATTTAAAATACATAAAAATAAAATATTCATTCTCAAATGCTTATAAAGCCAAAAGTTAAAAATCATTTATTGATTCATTAACTCAAAATATTGCTCCAAAGAATTGAACAGATTGCTTAAAAAATTGTCATCACTTCCCATATATGAATGAAATAGAATCAATAGGACAAGTTTTGACAAAAGAAGCACCGTGTTGAAATAATAGAGTTAAATTGAAAGTCACAAACCAAATTATTCTAAGAACTTTTTTTTTCTGTAGTCTTGTTTATTCTCGAGATTTTCTTTTTTTGCTGTTGTTGATGTTTTGGCAACATTTCCACATTTACTTTTATAGTACTGTATAGTTACCTTTATAGTACTTTATAGTGCCTTTCTGGTACCAAACGGCTTATTTTTTAGTTTTTACTGTCATTTTCACTTGATTTTGGAAAATCGGTTCCAATTGAATAAATTTGGAATTAAATCCAGTAGAATTTAATTGAAAGTCACAAATCAAATTATTATAGGATTTTTTTTTTTCAGTAATCTTGGTTACTTCGGTTACTTGGTTGGGATTTTCTTTTTTGCTGTTGTTGGTGTTTTGGCAACATTTACACATTTACCTTATAGTACCATAAAGTAAACTTATAGTACTTTATAGTACCTTTCTGGTACCAAATGGCTTATTTTTTAGTTTTTACTGCCATTTTCACATGATTTTGGAAAATTGGCTACAATTGAATTAAATCCAATAGAATTAAATTGAAAGTCACAAACCAATTATTATAAGAAAGTTTTCTTTCCTGTAATCTTGGTTATTCTTGGGATTTTCTTTTTTGCTATTGTTTGTGTTTTGGCAACATAGTACACATCACCCTTTATAGAACTATAGAGTACCTTTATAGTACCTTTCTGGTACAAAATGGCTTATTTTTTTGTTTTTACTGTCATTTTCACTTGATTTTGGAAAATTGACTCCAATTGAATTAAATTGGAATTAAGTCCAATAGAATTAAATTGAAAGTCACAAACCAAATTATTATAAGAATTGTTTTTCTTTCCTGTAATCTTAATAATTCTCGGGATTTTCTTTTTTGCTGTTGTTGGTGTTTTCGCAACATAGTACACATTTACCTCTATAGTACTATAAAGTGCCTTTTGGTACCTTTCTGGTTCTAAATGGCTTATTTTTTAGTTTTTACTGTCATTTTCATTTGATTTTGGAAAATTGGCTCCGATCTACCCAAAACGACCTTGGTTATTCTCGGGTTATTCTTGGCTATTCTCGGGATTTTCCTTTTTGTTGGTGTTTTGGCAAAAAAAAAAACACACTGTTCAAAGTACACATCTTTTCAGTAAAGCGCATATGACATTCAATCCTTTTGCAGGGTTTAAGAGGGGGAAGAGTTTGCCCCAGTTTTATTGCGGTAGGGCTTACAAATAAGCATTTTCTTTGTAAACACAGATTAGCCTTGCGATATGGCTTTGCTGTTGTCGATTTTGCAACAAACAAAAACACAGTGCTCAAAACACAAATCGTTTCAGTAAGGGGTAAATCACACTTTGGCCTTAGAGGGTTAAGGGATTGGTAGTCCTAATTTCATTTGTTGTTATTTCTATTTGTTTTAAATATGATTTGACTGTTTGTTTTTATTTCTTCTCGTTTTATCTATTCATTCAAAGAAGTATCTATTATCTTTATGTTTTTATGAGATTTTTCATTTTTATTTCTTTTCGTTTTGGGGTCCATTTATTCATTGACATAGTTTTTCTTCGATTTTGATTTCCAGGTTCTGCTTATTAGTTTTCTTTGACAAACATTTTTTTTTTGGAAAATATCTTTTCAACTCATTCTTACTTTTTTTTAAAGAAATTGAAATTTTCATTTGATTTTAAAAATTTGTTTTTTACAGAGTATAAGATACTTTGCAGATGGTTGAACATTAAGAACAAAAAAAAAATTGAAAAATGCGTCGGGGGGGGGGGGCAATCCAATACGGCAGCATTTCATTAACAAGTTAGAGCGAGGTGAATTATTCCATTAAGGAAGGAAAATAGCACATTTTAGCCAAAAATGGATTGATTAACAATAATAATAATAATAATAATAATAAACCAACTCAAAATAGTTGATTTACAAGTTTTCTAAAGAATAACTTGCTTTACATATTAACTGTCTGCAGAATTGTTCGACTTGAAGGTTAATGCCTATACTTATTTCCATAAAATGTATCTTACTTTCTTCAAAATTTCGACTTCATTATTTCTTTTCAAAATGCCCTTAAAACTATCAGAATTATGTCTATAAATATGAAATATGTCAACTAGACTTTCTTTGTTAGGACAGACATTAGCATCAAACTTAGCATAAATATTAAAATATTGTTTCACAATAAAATATGAAAACTTGAATAAAAAAGCTTTATAAAAATAATACTTAAGTATAAGCTCAAAAAGTATACAGTGACTATTTCTCAAAAGTTACATTAATTTAAAATGATGCACAAATACAATGGTGTCATTTGAGGGGAAGTGCAGGGGGCATGTGTCCCTAGATTCCCCCCTCAAAAATAACTTTCTTAAAAATACTCTTTTCTGGGTGATTTTCATTGAAAAAATTGACAAAAAAGAAAGTTTGCTCTCCCCCCTCTCCTAGATTTTAAAAATATATTTCCATTCCTAAATTTTCGTGAACTGAAACCACAGCACAAATATATCTATTGTTACCTTTTTTTTTTTTTTTTAGCAAAAATGGTTCTTCTATCTTCTGCTCAATGTAAGACAAAAACGAAAAATGAATAATGATGTAGTGATTGATGTTCCTATGTTGTTCCTATGAACATTTAACATAATTAAAAGACATTATTGTCTTTTAGACATTATTACTGTTTGGTGACTTTTTTTTTTTTTTGTTCTGAGACAAACCCCTAGGTTTCCCAAACCTCTTTATATAAAGCCCTCAGTAAATTGATTCCCAAAAATTAAGGTTCATACATTAGAAAAAAGAAAGTCGTTCAATGTACGCTATACCTCAAAATTGGGCCTTGGAGTAACATCATACAATTTCCTTATTTGTGAATTGACAACATTTTGCAAAGCAAGATCAGAATTTCAAAAGTACTAGGGAAATTATAGGATACAATTCTTATTCTTTTAAAAAGGCAAAGAGCTATAGCAAACATAAGACAACCAATAAGTATATTATAAGGACTGTAACTAAAGACGAAGTTCATGATGGATTTTGACAAAATAGCCTAGATGTAAAAAACAAAGACACTATTCTAACAAAATCTTAATATGCTTATTGTTAAAGAACAATTCTATTCAGAGAGCACGTGTTTTCTTGTTCTATGCAAGGACATTGCCATACAATACTTATTTGATTACCATTAGTTTCTCTAATAAAAGCTTACAATTTTATCTGAACCATATATTTTCTCTAATTGTTTTGCAGCATTCTGTGTTCCATCAGGACTTCCATCGTCAATGATAATAATTTCGTAGTCATACTTGCTGAAAAAAAAAAAGTTTTATATAAAAACTACCCTAGCAAATAAGATGAAGAATTTGGTAAAAAAAAAAAAAAAAAAAAAAAGAAAAAACGGTTGAAGACACAAACAAATGCCATTTTAATTTACACCCAATTCTTGATTATCTGGTATAGGGAAGAATCAGCCAAAATAATAGAATTGTGGACAAAATAAGATTGAGATGGTGCATGGTTCATCAACTTTACTACAGATAGGCTAAAGAGTATCTAAATAAACCAAGATAAATATAAAACTATCCATATTACTATTTTTGAAGAAGAACCTATTATAGCAATCAAGTCCTCGTGTTTTCAAGGGATTATCTATCTCCTTAAATCTTTCTTCCTCTATTCCATTGAGAAGAGTGAGGTCAACTTCTTCTCATAAATGGGGAGAACTTCAACACCTCTTCTAGATTTTTTTTTTTTTGCAAGCAGCTCTATTCTATCTATATGTGTTTTTTACACCTGACCCATGATTAAGTATTGTCTCAATTTTACTGAGGCCCCAACAACAGACACACCTCTCCTTGAGTGTTTACCAAAATGATCCATAAAAAAATCAAACTCTAGCAACAATCATGGAAAGCCCCCTCTGTTGCTCCAGGGGCATTTTGATATGGCAGCTAAGTTGCTGCTCTACAGATACATGCTTTTTATCTGAGTTGAAAAAAAACTATTAATGGAGAGACAACAGAACTAACTAGTTGCAACATCTTTTGCAGTGATAACCTTCAAAAGGGACCTAAAAGCATGAATATCTGTCAAAAAGCTCCACCTGATGATCAGTTGTCATGTAGTCTGCTTCCCCTAGAGATAATCCTCAGAACGTTGAGTTCAAAGTCTATTATCTACCAAATCATAGTAACATTTTAGGGTTTTTAGTTGAAACTTTCAGAGAACGCTGAAGGGGATGTTGAACTAAATTAAAAGACAATGTGTGTTTGCAGGTCTTCAAAAAGGGATATCTGCAATATCTCATAGATTGCTAAGTGCATTAAGTTGAAACTATCAAGGAATGTCAAGGGCAGAGGCGTCGTTTGGGAAGAGGCACTTTCCCCCCACCCCACAATGATTTGCAGAAAAACTATTATATAGCCCGTGCCTTTTGATTCTCTGGGTGTAGAACCCTCTTGTCCCACCCCCACCCCGATAAAAATGCTGGAGCTACGTCCCTGGACAAGGGGGATGTTGAACTAAATCAAAATATATTATGTGCATACAGGTTTTCAAGAGAATGTATTTACCATATTTCTTCAATAACTAAGGATATTAAGTTGAAGCTATTAGGGAACATTTAACATAATTAAAAGACATTATACACAACCAGGTTGACAAAAGGGCGTGTCTGCAGTATCTCAGGAATATCTATTAACTTAGTACAACATAGGAATGATGAAAATATGCAAGAAGATTCGAAGATGTACAAAAAGGGATAAGTAAGGCCAGTTGGTGGAAAAAGAATAGTTGGGGAAGTAAATCTTTAGACTTGTATGGGATTGATAAGTTATAAATAATAAGAAGGAGATTGGAAAAGAATAAAGAAAGGGCTGATTTTACATTTTGGGATTGGAAGTTCCAGTGTAATTGATTATATTTTAGTTGATGTAAGCCACTGGTTGGTATGTGGGGATTTTAGGGCTCTATGAGTTTTTGGATCTGACCATCAGCCTATTGTAACGGATGTATGGGTTGATAGGGTTATTAATAGGAATGGTTTTTGATAGTAATAGAACTAGTTTAATTACAAAAAAATATGAATCATATATTAGAATATTTTATTATGGTTGGTTGCTCCTTTGTTTTGATATTTTATCCTCAGGAGTTTTACAAACAGTATTTTTTATTTTATAGCAGTTAGCAGTTTGATTTTTATTTTATTTATATTTTAATTTAATTTTATAGCTTCTGAAGTTGACCTGGAAAATAAAACTTAACATCATTCCAAAAAGATTTTATCTATATATAGTATCTGGTCTCTACAGAATGTCTCTTTTTTCCAAAGAAGGTCTTATTGACAACCTGGATAGACTTAAACATTTTTTTTATTTATTTAAATTGTGAGAGCAGAAGGAGTAATAGTAGTATTCAAAAAAAGTTTCGACTTAATACCCCTAGTTTTTCTTGATGTATTGCTGAGGTGTCTTATTGGCAACCATAAACACAATGACTATTGATTTATTTTAAAGCAACATTTAGTTTTGAAGCATAATAGGCTGATTGTATAATTGTGGGGGGTTTACATGCCCAATATCTATAAAGACATAGTCGCTGTGTAACATATGGACCAGCAACCCCCCTCCCCCTTTCAGAACTCAAAACCAAATCTCTCATTCATTCACTCTAGAAGGTTTTAAAATAAGAATCTCTTATACATATAAAGATTTTAAAGTTATCTCATAGGATTTGTGCTTTTTGGCACAAGTTTTATAGCAAGCAAAAAAATGATACTTTTTACCTTTGGTACAAATCTTACTGCAAGCAAAAAATGATACTTTTTTGATTACCAAAATTAGATTCAAACTTTTGAATAAAGCCAATTAGAAACCAGATTTCTATTTCTGGTCTGGTCAACAAACTGAAGGTGAAAACCCTCGTTATAATAAATCTTTGCAAGAAGGTTAGGCCATATGTTGTATAATCAAAATAAGAGTTGTGTTGCAACATTTCTGAGGTCAGTCTATTGGTGAAACAGGGTTCACCAAATTGTCGGGGAAACGTTTTGGGGGGTAAGGGGTTGAAATTTTATCTGGAAAAAATTGTGACTTTGGAGAAATCGTATAGTCCAATGCTTCTGACTCCTCACTGGAAGATGAATCACTATTCCTCCGTCTCCGCGTAACGAGGGTACTTTTTTTGGGAGTAACCATATTTGTCATGGTTACAAATTCATTAAATTTTTCCTCGTCGCTACTATTTTCAAAATATCCTTGTTTAAAATTAAATGGTTTAAGTTCACTTAGTCTAGAGCGAGGTGGTTCATTTTCGTCCTCCGAGGTATTTGGCGTTGAAGGTTGAGGGGTCCATGTTTCTGGGAATTTTGCCCTTTTTATACGACTAACATGGGTTTTATAAGTTTTTCCTGTTTTTGGTTTTAATAGTTTAAATGTAACATTATTATCATACCTCTTAATTATTCTTAACGGTCCTAGGTATCGGCCAGAAAGCTTCTTGCCGTCCGATTTGTTTTCATTTTTTAAGTAAACGCAATCTCCTACTTGGAAGTCGAGTTTACCTTTGACGTTAGGAATACTTTTTGCCTCTTGCTTCCTTTTTGATTTTTCTATCTCTTGTTTTACAAGTTTATAAGTTTTCCTCATTCTATTGATAAATACTTGTTTATAATCTTGAGAATCATTATAATATTGTCGTGACTCTATAATTTCATTATAGGGGATTCTAAAGTCTTGTCCGAATAATATATAAAATGGGTTATAACGAATGACATGGGAATAAGCTGTATTAATTACATTTGTTAAATAAGGTAAGGTTTCGTGCCAATCCCTGCGATTTTCTTTCGTATAAATACTTAAAATATTAGAGAATAGTTTGTGTCTGTTCTCGATTTTCCCATTGGCCTGGGGGTGATAGGGGCTCGATACCAATATACTTATTTGAAGAAAAGACATTAAATCCTTGGTTACTTTTGACACGAAGTTAGGGCCATTATCGCTTAATACTGTATTAGAAATACCGAAATTAAGGAATATTTTAGCAAGTGCTTTTGACGTTGCATACGCGCTTTGATTTTTTTAATGGTTTAGCAAACGTGAAACCAGAAAAGTGATCAATTACTGACAGTACACAGGTGTGTCCTTCATTAGACGTGGGTAGTCCTCCGCTAGTACCATATAAATCAAAAGAAACTATATCAAAGGGGAACCGGGCCGTAGGCATTCTTCCTATTCCTGGATTAGGGTAGACTTGAGGATTTTTTCTTAAATTACATGTTTCACAATTATTAACATAATTTTTTAACTTTGTTAAGGCTGAATCAACGAAAAAGTATTGTTTTAATCTATGGAAGGTCTTATCTATTCCCAGAGGACCTCCCACTTCAGAATGAAAAAATTCAAAAGCGGGTTTTTCCAAATTTGGGGCAACACTGGTATAATGAAAGTTTGATTTCTTTTATCGCTATCGGTCATTATTTTACATAGTATTTGTTCATCTAAATCGTAATAATAATTATCAATTTCTTTTTTAAAAGATTTCATTTCATCGGGTAGCTCTTTATCATATAAGAAATATTCTATTAGCGCAGCACAAATATTATCTTTCTTTTGATGTATTTTTATATTATCTAAAGATAGTGGGCTGTCTTTGTGTTTTTCTTCTACCAAATTATTGGTCTGCATTTTTAAATTTTTATTTTTTGGAGCATGTTTTTCTTTTATCGTGTTAATTTCTTCATTTTCATCTTTTAAGGGGGCATTATCTGGAAACCTACTAAGATAGTCGCATGGGGCGTTTTGTTTTCCTTTGAGATGTTCAAATTCATAATCTAAATCTTGAATTTTTAAGATCCATCTCGCGAGGATTCCGGACGGCTTTTTGAAAGTCTGTAGGTATTGAAGACTTTTATGATCGGAACGTAGTTTAAATTTTCGTCCTACCAAGTAATGTTTAAATTTTTCTAAATGGTGGATAATCGATAATAATTCAAGTTGTGTCGCAGAATAATTACTTTCTCCAGGTATAAGAGTACGCGAAGCATATGCTATAACTTTTTCTTCCCCGTTTATTATTTGGGAGAGAATCGCCCCAATCCCCTTGGTTGAGGCATCCGTTGTAACAACGAATTGTCCTGTTTGGAAATCGGGTAAAGATAAGATAGGTTCTGAAGTCAAAGCCTTTTTCAAATGATCTAATGAATTTTGAGCTATTTTAGACCACGTAATTTTTTGGGGGTTCCCTCTAGTGAGGTCCGTGAGAGGTTTTGCTACTTGTGCGTAATTTCTTATAAATTTTCGAAAGTAGCTCATTAATCCTAAGATTCCTCGTAATTGTTTAATTGTTTGAGGGGGTTTTATATTTTTAACAGATTCTATCTTTTCAGGGTCTGGGGAAATTTGTCCTTGTGTTACAACTACTCCTAAAAATTTTAGTTTGGTTTGAAAAAGATTTACTTTTTCTGGTCTACATTTTAAATTGCCTTCTCTAAATTTCTCAAACACTTTTGCTAGGGTTACTAAATGGTCTTCCGTATATTTGTCCATAGCTATGACGTCATCAACAAAATGATTATGTTATTTAGACCTCTTAATAAATGAAGGAGGGGTCTACACAATGCACTTGAACTGGTTTTTAGTCCAAATGGTACTCTTAAGTATTCATAAGAACCACATTCTGCTGTTGAAAAAGCTGTTTTAAAAACATCGGCCTCTGCTATTTTTACTTGATGATAACCTTGTGTCAAATCTAGGGAAGTAAATATTTTATTTTTATTTGATATTGAATCTAGAATTTCGTCTATTCTAGGTAGGGGAAATTTGTCACTTACTACCTGTTTATTTGAAGCTCTATAATCTACCACTAATCTAAGGTCATTATTCTTTTTCGGGACTAAAATAACGGGGGCAGAGTCTGGGCTTATGCTTGGCCTTATGATTCGATTTTTTTCGAGTTCATGTATTTTGTTTATTAGCCATTCTTTATGTTTATAAGGAATTCTGTATGGTTGTTTTGCAACTGGCGGCCCCGTGGTTTGTATTGCGTGTTCATAAAATGGGATAAGTCCTATGTCGTCTTCAGATGTCGAAAAGAAATCTTTATATTCCCATAATAAGTCGCATAATTTTTGTTTTAATGAAACATCGGTTATGTGACTTAGTTCGAATTTTTCAAGAAATTGAGATCTCGTCAGTGGATATTCTTTGTCAACTTTGATATTATTCACTAAGTTTTTTTCCGAATTTTTCCAATTATTAATATCGGATTCCGATACTATTTGTATCTCTACTAAACATGTACCTTTACTTAGGGTGATTAGGTCGTTTTCGTGGGTGTTCGTTACCCAAATATAACCTTCACCCTTTTCGTAATTTATAATTTGTTCTTCGCAAACTACATTTTTCGGGAGATCTTCCGACAGCGATGCTACCCAAATTTCATTTTTATCATTAACTGGTTCTAACATTTGTGATATTTGGACCCTCTGCATTGATTTAGGGGGAATTTTAGTTTTTCTCACTACGAATCCATAATATTTTTCGTTATGACTTTCTTTTATTGAGTTTAGGATATTATCTTCTGTTTTTTTTCTGGGAGTTTCTATATTCGCTAGTTTTTTCCATAAATATGAAATTTCTTGAATTTGTTTCTCTCTATACTCCTTCATGTTGCCTATGTTTTCCTTTACCTTGTTTGCTTATATGTTATTTATTTCTGATTTGGTTATTGTCGGATAGATAAACTTTGAATTTGCTACATCTAATAATATTTTATTGGCTTTTAAAAAGTTAGCGCATATTATCGCCTCGTATGGAAGATTTTTACAAACTATAAATCGAGTATAGAAATTTCTGTTATCTTTGCGCAAGGTTAGGTACACAGTGCCTTTTACATCCAGGTCATGTCCGGTCACACTTGATAAATTGGGACATATATTGCTCATTCGTCGTTTAATATAATTGGGTAATTTGTTAAATACGGATGTATTTATCACATTTACTGTTGCCCCTGAATCTATAAGGGCTGAGAAATAAATATTTCCTGCATTAAAATTTTCAAATACTGGTAACATATTACTAGTATTTGCACTTAAAAATGGTATAATCACTGGCGGGGACCTATATATTATTTTGCCACCAAATTTTGGTCCTATGAATTTTGGGGGCTTGAGTCGTTTCCCTGGGGTTCCCAGATTTCGGGTGTAGAGTTTTCATTAGTTCTATTTTGGTTTTCTTGATCATTAATTGAAGTTGAGTTGTTATATGGGTTCCGTCGGCTGATAAAGTTACCTCTTGTGTTTCTATTCCAACCATTGTTAGGTTGGTTTGTCCTTCCGCGATACCCTCCGCGATACTGATTCGTACTGCGTTGGAAATTTTGGGTTGGATAATTACCTCTTGTTAAAAAGGTGTTCCCTCGATTGCCTCTAGGGGCGTACCCATTATAGTTTGTCCCCCTGGACAAATGGTTGCTCGATCCCCTAAAATTCGGGCGATAATTATTGTTTGTAGAACAATTTCTTGCAATGTGACCTAACCGGTTACAGGCGTAGCACCTTAGTGGTTCATTATTGGCTTGTGCCCTCATTTGATTATTGGGGGCAAAGCGTACTTGTCTTGGAGGTGTGGTGGTTCGAATTTGATTTCAAAGCGGTTTTGGCGATGATTCTCTGGAGAAAAATCGCGGAGAGGGATTTCTTGATTTTATAGCTGTTTTACTTTCTACCGCATTTATTGATAGTTTTTGATGCTGCAGGACTATGGAATCGATTTCCACGGCTGTCTCTATCTCCTGAACTGCCAGTTCTAAGTTGTCGATATTTTGGAAATTAAGAGACGATATAGTTTTGGGTTGAGTCCCTGTTTAAATACGTTTAGTATTATTTTTTCATATAATTCCCCTTCACCTGGACCGTATCGCGCTTCTGTTGCGATTCTAATTTTATTTAAATATTCCCTGACGTTTTGGGTCTGTTCAACGAACTAGTATCGATGAATCTCTTTTGAAAAGCCTGTTGCAATAACTCTATTGAGTTAATTGTCGAGGTGGTTTCAGTTCCTACGGTATTTTCGATTTGTTTTAAAAATGTCAAAGCCTGTCCTTTTAGTCTTAAGAGTAGCATGTTTTTTAGTACTTTTAAGTCAATTTTTGTCATTTCAACAAATTGTCCTAAATGGATGTTGAATTGATCTACATCTGTATCCCCTTCATAATCAGGTAATGATTTTGCAATTTCTACCGAAGTTGCAATAATTTGTTGCGCTTTTAATAATTCATCTTGTTCCTGAGCCATATTTGTTATTTTAGTTCAGTTTTTCTTTAAGGAATTATTGAAGCTATGCGGTATATAAAATTGTAGTTTTCATTTAAAATTTATTTGTTGTTAACTACTGAAGATTCTAATTGCTTTAAGATGGGGTACACACAAAAAAATACATAAGTAGAAATAAAATTATACTTAACTTAAGTAATGTAAAATTAAATGCACTTAAAAATCAAAAAATAATTTGTAAATAATTATATTTGTCTATGGTAGCAGGTAGTCATGTTGTCAGGCATATACAGTTCCTTTAGTGTCTTTATTGACGACCGTGCCAAATGTTACGGGGGGGGGGGGGTTCTTATAAAGTTATGGATTTCTTATAAAGTTTAAGTTGTTTTGTGACATGGGAGCTTTATAGTTAAGGGATATAGATTGGGAGGGTTCTATTGACCAGTCTCTATAACCTTGGAGACGAAATCATTATCATGACGTTTAGGTCTGCCGAGATGGGCAGATTCCCTTGGGAACGAACCAGTAGACAATAGGAACTGTACCTATACCTTGACTCAAAGACAAACACAATTATTGACAATAATTTTATTTTCTTACTTCATATACAACTTCAGGTAAAATGACTCCAATGAAAGATACCAGTATAAAGTGCATCAAAAAGTGACTACCAAAAAACTGAATTTCACTCCTAACTTTTGGTTCACCTTAAATATCCCGAATCAACCCGGATTTCTAAATTAAGCACTGGGTAGACTGACCTCTGAAATGTTGCAACACAACTCTTATTTTGATTATAAAACATATGGCCTAACCTCCTTGCAAAGGTTTATTATAACGAGGGTTTTCACCTTCTGTTTGTTGACCAGACCAGAAATAGAAACCTGGTTTCTAATTGGCTTTATTCAAAAGTTAGAATCTAAAAGTATCATTTTTTGCTTGCAGTAAGATTTGTACCAAAGGTAAAAAGTATCATTTTATTTGCTTGCTATAAAACTTGTGCCAAAAAGCACAAATCCTATGAGATAATGAATTTACACTTTAAAATCTTTATATGTATAAGAGATTCTTATTTTAAAACCTTCTAGAGTGAATGAATGAGAGATTTGGTTTTGAGTTCTGAAAGGGGGAGGGGGGTTGCTGGTCCATATGTTACATATATTTGTATTTATTGTTCAATTTGTATTTATATTAGTTCAATCAGTAAATAGGGCAAGGACATGAGAATCGTGATCGGTGTGTAATATTCCAAAAATACAAAGTGATGAACAATTAAAAAGTGCCAAATTGTGAATAGTTGAAACTTAATAAAAGTACAAGTGGTAATTCTTTTTATATAATGTTGTATATTTTACACTTTATTGTAAGGATACCTGGGATCAATTGAAAACTAAATAAATACAAAAACAAAAATTTTTTTGAAACCAGGTATTCACGTATAAACCTTATTCATGTCAAGTGATGTATTAATGTAATTCAAGTGTAAGGTGTAGGTGCAATACAAGGTGTAGGTATGTACGTTTTCTTTAGATAATCATTTTTGTGGTGAAAGAATTAAAATAAAAATATTTTAACAATAAGAAACTGTAAGAAAGATAAAACTTAAGGACAGGGGACGTTCTGATTGACGAGGGCGTCAATCTACAGCGGGATAGGGGATATGTAACATATGGACCAGCAACCCCCCTCCCCCTTTCAGAACTCAAAACCAAATCTCTCATTCATTCACTCTAGAAGGTTTTAAAATAAGAATCTCTTATACATATAAAGATTTTAAAGTGTAAATTCATTATCTCATAGGATTTGTGCTTTTTGGCACAAGTTTTATAGCAAGCAAATAAAATGATACTTTTTACCTTTGGTACAAATCTTACTGCAAGCAAAAAATGATACTTTTTTGACTACCAAAATTAGATTCAAAGTTTTGAATAAAGCCAATTAGAAACCAGATTTCTATTTCTGGTCTGGTCAACAAACTGAAGGTGAAAACCCTCGTTATAATAAATCTTTGCAAGGAGGTTAGGCCATATGTTGTATAATCAAAATAAGAGTTGTGTTGCAACATTTCTGAGGTCAGTCTACCCAGTGCTTAATTTAGAAATCCGGGTTGATTCAGATATATAAGGTGAACCAAAAGTTAGGAGTGAAATTCAGTTTTTTGGTAGTCACTCTTTGATGCACTTTATACTGCTATCTTTCATTGGAGTCATTTTACCTGAAGTTGTATATGAAGTAAGGAAAATAAAATTATTGTCAATAACTGTGTTTGTCTTTGAGTCAAGGTACAGGTACAGTTCCTATTGTCTACTGGTTCGTTCCCAAGGGAATCTGTCCATCTCGGCAGACCTAAACGTCATGATAATGATTTCATCTCCAAGGTTATAGAGACTGGTCAATAGAACCCTCCCAATCTATGTCCCTTAACTATAAAGCTCCCATGTCACAAAACAACTTAAACTTTAGTCTCTTGTTACTCTAAAAAAGGCAACAGAACATATAATTTAAAATTGAATTAGCTCCTTTAAAAGTTTCAATGATATTTCTAGCTATTATAGAGTGATATTATTTCTATTGCTTATATGCCCTTTTGAAAACCTGCATGCATACTATTTTTCCTGTAATTGAAACTCCTAAATGCTCTCTAAAAGTTTATCTTAATTCCTTTAGCATCATTAATTACATTAACTATAGTGGTATTATTAAAAGTATATACATATAGTGCCTTCTGGCTAGTGCAAAATTCCCCACAAATTACCTTTAAAGGTCTAAATTAATAATATAAGTTGTTCTTCAGGTGTTGCTTTGTCACCTTTTTGAAAGTCCACAGGCTCATTGTTTGTTTTGATTTAGTTTAATGTCTCCCTTAATATTCCTTAAAAGCTTCACCTTAATACCCTTTGCTTGTGGAATAAAAGAAGTAGCAGTAATAGTAAGAATAGCAGTAATGGCTTTGATGATATTTCTCTTTTATTGAAATAAAAGTCATCACTATTTTCAGTCTTTTACTGTATTGTCTTCTTTTCTTTTTTCTATTTATGCTCTATAATTTTTAAGTTTTGTAGATTGGAGTTCAATTAAATAAATAAATAAAACTGAAAATTTTAGGCATTTGCTATTTGCAGATCAAAAACACAATGAAAATACATAGAGTGTACTGTATATTCATTTATCAGGGAACATGGTTAGGGTAAATCAATGTACCTTTAGGAAGGAAAAGTTTTCAAAAGCTTTTTAGGGCTTCCTTCAAATAGTTCTGTGTTCCTAATGATTAGCCTACTATGTATTAGCAAAAAAAGGCAAGACTTCCAAATCAGCAAAATTCTAATTTGTCTCTTCTTGGTATCTTAGAAAGCAGTAAGATTAGGAAAATTTTGGAAGTGAATCTATAGACTAAAGTATCTCCTGGGAGTGTATTTTGAATTATCTACCTCCACTCCTCCTCTCTGTACAGTGCACTGACGTTTCATAAACTTTGAAAGTCTTTGTGATCTAGAAGTGAAACCTTGAAAATAGATCTTCTGTTATATTAAGTACAACAAAAGTATTTTCAGCTTCACAACTTTGCTTAATCTCAAATTATGAGGTTTTGGAGACCTGTAAATAATTTCCTAAATTTAGGAAAACCTATAGATATGATTTAAAGCTAAACTCAAATAATAAGAATTGCATTTTCAAGATTAAAACCAGAAAAACCAAAACTATAACCTAAAAATTAAGGTATTAAGGTATAATAAACCTATCAAGTAGGTGAATTTCAAAGACTTAAAATCAGAAGAGATTAACATAGTTGCTTGGTAATACCTTCCTGGAGTGTATTTTTGGCCTTGGATTCATTAGGCTACTTGTTCAAAAAACAGAGGCAATTCTAACTGCAAAAAAATCAAGTTTCTAGGTGGTATAATAGAGAAGTTACAGTAGATTAAATGTCAAAAAGTGTGCAGAGTGATCAAAGTGGCCAACTACTGGTCACTTTACCCTACTGAGAGTTTCATTTTCCTAGCCTACACTATTTCTAATTAAGCCAAAAGTAGTTACACTAGAGTTTTACCCAGAAAATTGTTGTGAATTGCTTAAAGTTAAATTTGGTCACATTACACAAGGTTATGGCAAAATTGCATTAACAGTGCTCATTGGACTATATTGACTGGAAAACCTCAGAGTACTGGCTATACTTTTCTTTGGTTTTTGCAGTATTAAGAATAGCCTTATGTGTCCAATTTTTAAAAGAATTGGTTTTTTGTTGGAAAACTGATTTAAAGTAGCCTAGGGTAGCCTCAGTCAACAACATCAATGCATTAGGTATGTTATGAAATATCAGCATCAAAGTAAATTTAGTAAAAAAAAAAAAACTACTGGTAAAATTCAAGTTGATTGACTTCTTGCTATCTCAGAAATGGGTTAGGTTAGGAAAATGAAACTTTCAGGGATGGGTCTACAGGCTAAAGTAGCCAATGTCTTGGGAAGGTATTTTAAAGTACCCACTTCCACTACTTCTCCCTCTAGAGGGCCCTGAAATTTGCCTACATGACAGGTCTATACCAATTGAAATTTTGACAAAACAACATTTTACCTTAATTTTCAGTTAGGCTACTAGTTGCTTTTTCTCTGCCTTTAGTTCTGAAAATGCCATTACTGTTATTTGAGTAGAATTTTGAGCCATATCAATGTTTTTTTCAAAAATGATATGTATTTGCATATCTTTCAAACCTTATAAAATGGAATTGAGCAAATTTATGAAGCTGAAAACAATTTTGTTGTACTTCAATTAAGCAGAAGATCTATTTTGCAAGGTTTCACTTTTATAACACACATATTTTTAAAGGTCATCAAAGGTCAGGGCCTTCTAGAGGGAGAAGGAGTAGAGGTAGTTACTTCAAAATACCTTCCCAGGACATACTTTAGTTTGTAGATTCATCCCTGAAAGTTTCATTTTCATAGCCTAAACCCTTTCTGAGATAGCAAGAAGTCAATTAACTAGAATTTTACAAAACTACCTGTCTTCAAACGTTTTGACAAGAAGCCAAACAATAATCGGAAGATTTTCTTTTTCATTATAGGTAGGAAGTAAGACAGAGTATTTGTGTTCCATGGTATTTAGGTTCATATATTTTGCTTAAATGTCAGGGTTGTCAAATAAAAATCTTGCGGAAGTTTTTAAAAAACTACCGTCTAACTGAACCCCAAGAAACTGGACCCATGTAGCTGAAACCCCATTCAGCGGAACCCTTGAGTAAATGAACTCTCGTGCAACTAAACCTAATTTAACTGAACTCTTCTGTATCTGAACCCCCTCTGCAACTCAATTCCATTTAAGCGAACCCCCATGTAGATGAATCCCCATGGATCTGAACCTCTATGGAACTAAAACCCGATGCAACTTAACCCTGCTGTAACTGAGCCCCTATGCAACTGAGCTCCCTTGCAACTAAACCCCCGTGCAACTGAGCCCTTGTGTAACTGAAGCTTTCTACAACTGAACCCTCGGACACAGTTTTTCAGTATTCTACAAATATGAGGCAGTGTCATGGGGTAAAATACAAATTAGAATCTTGAAATGTTTAACCTCGTGACAATTTTTTGTGTTTAAAGTCATGATACTAATACCAGTAAAGATCATTCATAAAAAACATTTTTTCATTGTTGGGAAGAAAGAAAATCACACATCACAAACCATTAGAGCAGATTTATTTCTCCTTTTTTCAGATGAATCACACCTTTCCTGAACATTGATTAATTAATATCTTTTTAGAAAATCTTTGAACTTTGTGAATTCAAATGAAGATTTTAAACCAGGTGTGTTTTAGGAGATTGCGTCTAAAAAGCAAATGGGTGGGGGATTAGTTTTACTCCAACCTTTTCAACATTCCTTCAATATGTTCCAAAAGCAAGTTAGAGTTATCTGTTATTAAAAACAAAAATTATCATTAGCACAGCTCCTACACATGCCAAAGCGTTATTTGGAGGAGGGATAAACAAACAAATAAAAAAAAAACAGCCTAATGATAACCTCAGGAGGAGTTTTAAAACAGAATAAACCATCGAAATCATCAAAATAATATTTAGAAAACACTTCAATTCTCAAAACCCTTTTAAATTTGACTTTAATTACTATTTTAATAACCTCATTTAACCAGTTCCATAGCATGGCCTGTCTAAAAACAAAAGAAAACCCTGGCCTAGACGTAACCAAATTATTAACAGAAATTGCGTGAACTACTGTGAACATAAATTCATTAACCTGCGTGAACTACTACTACTGATGCTACTACTACTACTGCTACTAGCAACTTACCGTTACAACAAGCTGTCGTAGGCCGATAGAGCTACGCACACTTTCTTTCCATCCCAATCTATTCAAAGTTCTTTACACAGTCCCAGGAAATTCTCATTTTTCTTAAAATCATCTTTATGATATACTCCTACCCCAACCACAGAGACCTGCTTTCTATTTAGCCCTAGATGATTGGCTGTAAAGGACAATCTCTAATCCTTCATCCACAGAATACGCCCGAGCCCACTCAAACTTTCTCTCTCTATAGCCTTAGAAAGCGGGATTGAACCATATTTTTCGTACAGCCTACTGTTTGAAACACTTTCAGTTAGCCGGATACCCAGTGCAGAACGTAAGCACTTTCTCTGAAAAACATCTAGCTAAGCTTTATCTGCCTTTTCGGAGTGCCCATGCTCCAGAGCCATATTTGATCATTGTCATCACTGTAGCTTCCAATATTCTAATCTTGGTCTGCATAACTAGATCCCTATTCTTTCAAACTTTTTTTCAACTGTGAAAAAAAAACATCCTGAGCCTTGGCTATTCTACTTTTATCTTTCTACTTTTCTACTTCACTTCTCCCACCGTCTTTACTAATAATACTATCAAGGTAAGTGAAGCTGTCCACCTGATCAATTTTTTCATTGCTCAACGTCACCTTTTCACTTTCACTTATTCCTAGCCTTAGCGAATTAGTCTTTTTAACATTCATTGCTCAACATCACCTTTTCATCTTCGCTTATTCCTAATTTTAGCGACTTAGTCTTCTTAATATAAATTTTCAAGCCTATGTTGCATTATATGACTCTTGAAAATTTATTATAATATATGTTCTATTATTTGTACTTTACAGCGGAGACAAACAAAAAGCTAAATCAGAATACATCATTAGTAACTAAAAACAGCTATGTTTGTATTCACCTGTTCTTCAAAGTCGACCACCGCTGGATGCTTTTGTTTAAGTCAATGGCAACGGTGAGGTCCTTTTCATTCGCCAAAAAAATAAGGAATCTAGTCAAAAATTAGCTGTGGCAGTTCTCAGCAAATTCTTGACAATCTTGAGGTTACTAAATATTCTTTCGTCATGAACAACTGCAACAGGTGTTATCGCAACCAATTTGCAAAGGCGATTGGCTTGCTTAAGCTGGTGTTGCCGGCAATTTCATTCACCTAGGACTTCTCTGAAGCAAATAGTGCCATGGCAAAACTGAAACAGAACTTGTAGCTCGACCTGAAAAGCATTTGGATCTGATGGTATTTCTTGGTTTGAAAAAAAAACTTTGTTACTAGCTAATTATCTGCAACTGAAGCTCTTTTTTTAAAGGAGGCTCAACTTAGGATCAAAATGGGTGAAAATTTACAAGGCGATCTCTGAGATTATCTCCCAGAATTGTTGTCAACCTTTCAATGATGATTCTAAAATGTTATCTATAGAGTTGATACATTGAGATCTAGGCTTGCCTCTGTACTCGGGTGTCAAAAAAAGATGGTTCAAGTCGCCAACGATTATGTCTGAAGAAATCTTCCTCTAGATTGACTTCTCTTGTTCTGGTGAAAACTTTTGCACTGTCAATGAAATTGTTCATTTCATCTTCCAATATTCTTTCAAAAAGTTTCTTTATAGCTTCAAATATCTCGATTGCATCGATAATGTTGATATCCTCTCCTTCGAACATGATTTTTTTTTTATAAAGATGAGACAGGCGATAAATTCGTAAGTTTAGAATCCTTTTCAGAAGGCCGCTAGCTTGTCCCTTAGACTTAGCATCAGTGTTCTTTATCTGTTTTGTTTCGTAAATGATTGAAACTATTGCTTCAAATTAAGTGTTTGTACTGTTTCAGCCTTTGCAGTTCACCGAGTTTCCGATAAGTTTTGGAGACTAACGGTTTCCTGTAAGGGCGGCAAAATGCTTCGTAGAAGAAGAGAAGAACACTATTATTTTGTCAAGGATGTCGAAAAGTTTGACTATCAAAAGAGATGAATTACCACTATGTTCTTGAATAATGTTTAGTTTATGGGCCTGTCAGGGAATATAGGGCACAAGCCAATCAAGAAGTTTAGACATGTCCTGCTGGGCTCTGTTTAATTGACCAGACATCGCTCTTACATAGTAATAATACTGAAAAGCTAGCTTATCCGAGGAATTTCTCTCTTTGACGATGATCCTACTGTACTTTCTACTAGGCCCTGACCGGTCTCGTTATTAGCCTTGCTAATATCTAATAGTATCTTGCCAGGTGTCCCTTCTGAGTTGGTATTGCGGATTACTTCTGCAAGCTTATCAAAATGTGAAACATCGTGCATCGTGTCACAGAAAAAAATTCTGAATCCAAAACTTTGTTGAGGATCTTCTCTCAAACCTGAGCTAAAAGAAAGATAATGAACTCGTTCTGAAGAATTGTGGCTAAATATATAAATTTGTGTTGTCTATATCGGATGCCAAGAGCTCCTGCATTGCAAGATTTTCAGCAGGAATAGAACTGTATGGAGGAAATTTTAGGGGAGTTGTATGTTATGTGTAAGGAAACTTCCACCAAGGGTTCTCCTGTGAAGATGGGGAGAACTGTTTCATAAAAATTGAGCAAGACTTACCAGCATTAGTTGAAAATGACCCGAAACTAAATAAGAAACAAGTTTTTTTTTAATTGGAAGTAAGGAGCAACATTAAAACTCGGAACGAACGGAAATTATTTCGTTTATAAACGGGATATCCTCCTCTTCGTCACCTTGCTCTGTACGCTAAAGTTTGACTGTTTGTCCCAATTTTATAAGATCGGGTACTAGAAGACAAAGGTCACTTAATTAGAATAGGAAGCTATCTTAGAAAGTGCGAAAGGCTTTATTGTAAAAACTTAAGGCTGTATTGAGGAGGGGGCTACCCCTTAGTATACAGAACAGTTTCAGTTCGCTTTAAGTTTAGATTTTGATCCTTACTTTTAGTTAAAAAAAACTCGTTTCTTATGTAATTCTTAGTATAATACCAAAGTCAAAATTAGTTTGGAGTGTGAACAGCGACACCAATATTTAAAGATTATTATACATGGTTGACGCCTCGCTCTTTGTTCTCTGCTTAGTCTGCAATATCGCATGGACTACTGTTTGCATTCTGTGTCCAGATGATGGATTGACGGTGTAAAGCCGCGTTTTCATTTTATGTTTGTACAAAATTCTAAATAGGCAGTCAATTAGAAACCCAGTTTTCCCATTCACTGTTAAATAAACATATTTTTCGCACTTTCATTGGTCTATTTGTATTTTGTTTTTCTATAAAACGACATATAGAAATAAGTCTTAAGAGAATCAAATCACTTTTCTGTGATACATCAAATAATGAATTTTAAGAATCCTATTGCAGTTGCAGCGATAGTAGGAAAAAGTTTTCCAATCTTTCTTTAAGGCGTTTTCATTTTGGCGGCAATCATATTGACATTTCTATTTTCAAAGTATTTTACTTCCATTTCTTTTGTTAATATCAGTATCTGCACTGTCTAAAATAACCAAACTCTGACTCTTGTAATCATTTGCTGTGTTATAGACTGAAAGCTAATCAACTAACGAAAGCCGAGAATACCTTTTTTCCAAACAGCAGTGGATTTAATCTTAGTTTGTTTAAGTTTGAAATGGTAAATCGCCGAAAACAAACCGGAGTTGAACTTGAGCACAGATAAATTTATTAGAAGAAAGAAATATCATCATTTGGGAATTATAGGTCAGAAAGCGGAAAGGGTATTATAATTCATATCCTTGGTGATGGAAGATGTTCCAAGACTTCCTTTCCTGAGTTTTGAGCTTAAGAAAGGGAATAGTGAATGTGACTTGGAATTTTGTTTAAAAAAGGTATTGCATAGATAAGCCTATTCTTGTCAATTGTAGGCTGGGTAGACACAAGTCCAAGGATGTATTTTGAATTTGAATATTGTTAGCCTAGTTAATGCTCAGAATCATAAAGACTATGTAATATTTAAGGACCATGAGCCACTTAAAGATTATTTCTAAAAAGAGCCTTAAACCCCTCAAAATGATATCATCAGGAATCCAACATCATTCCTGAAGGGTTTCTAGGTATAGACATTTTTAAACATTCCTGGGTAAAATTCTAGTTTAGTGACTTCTTGCTATCTCCAAGAGAAGCTGGGTTAGGAAAATGAAACTTTGAGGGATGTGTCTACAGGCTAAAGTATGGGTTAATGTTGGTATTACCTGACAATTATTTTGGGTCATGAAACTATTGTTAATAGATGCATTTGACTTTTTGAACATCCATTCTCTCTTGCAAAACTACGGCAAACTCACCATTATGGAGTTATTCCAGCCAGATAGGTATATTCTTATATTTATACATATAGAATTGCAATCACTTCTGTTTTTGTTGATTGGATATTTGAAATTGCAAATCTGTAATACTTTAGAAACAAATTTGGGCTATATATTTGCACATTAGGGGGGTGGGGGTAAAGCATAGCATATATTAAATATGTAAACTAACCATTGCTATATATAATATATACTATGCTTTACCCCCCCCCCCCCCCTCCCCCCTAATCTGCAAATATATAATAACTCCATAACAGTGAGTCTGTGATAGTTTTGCAAGAGAGAAAAGATGTTCAAAAAGTCAAAATGTATCTATTAACAATAGTTTCATGACCCAAAACAATTGTTCAGGTAATACCAACATTGACCAAAGTATGTCCTGTGAAGGTATTTTGGAGTACCCACCTCTACTCCCTCTCCCTCTAGAGGGTCCTGACCTTTGATGACCTATAAAAATATGTGTCTTATAAAATTGAAACCTTGCAAAGTAGATCTTCTGCTGAAATGAAATGCAGCAAAATTGTTTTCAGTTTCACAACTTTGCTCAATCCCAATTTATAAGGTTTAAAGATATGTAAATACATTTCCTAAACTTAAAAAAAAAACATTGATATGGCTCAAAATTCTACTCAAATAACAGAAATTATATTTTTAGAACTAAAGGCATAGAAAAAGCAAATGGTAACTGAAAATTAAGGTAAAATGTTGTTTTGTCAAAATTTCAGTAGGTATAGACCTGTCATGTTGGCAAATTTCAGGGCCCTCTAGAGGGAGAAAGAGTCAAGTTAGGTACTTTCAAATGCCTTCCTGGGATATACTTTAGCATGTAGACCCATCTCTGAAAGTTTCATTTTCCTAACCTAACCCCTTTCCAAGATAGTAAGAAGTCATTAAACTAGAATTTTACCCATTCTTGCAAATTTGTTTTCAAAATGACAAGTTTACTATTAAGAATAAGGGAATTAGTAATTAACATTCCCATATCAGCTATAAATGGCAATTTCTCTCACTAAAAAGTTTTATTTTCTATTTTAATTTATTTATTTTAAGTAAAAACAGAGTAGGCCACAGGCTTGTTGTATTACAGATTAACAGTAAACAAAACAATAAGCAACAATACACAAATGACAGTGTACAAGTATTGAACCCATGGGTGTTGGTTGGTACCACAATTAATGAATAAACTCCTTAGACTGAACAAATTGAAAAAAAAAAAATAAACAAATATACCTGAATGCACAAAATTGGCCTACCACATGGTTTTGCCCTTAGCCCTTTGCTCTTCATATTGCTCTTAAGTAAACTTTTCTTTATTAGTAACACTGCTAGAAGAGCTGAATTTGCAGATGATCTGGCAATATAGGATACTGCTAAAGATTTGGACCAATTGGCAAAGAAAATTGAGAAAATGATGACAGAGCTGCTGGCATTCTCAAAAGCATATTCACTGCCAAGAAAACCAAGGCTGTTGCTTTTCAGATGAAAATTTTCTTCAGCCCCCAGTTATTTGCCTAGACAGTATGCAAATCATGGGTCATCACTTGCCAATGTTTTTGGGGATTATATGAGAGCCTAAATTTTATGAGAGATCTGGAAGAATTGAATAAAATCAGTAAAATAACAATCTTTTGTGTAGAGACTTTTGATCTTGAAATGAATAGCTGGCACAAAATGGGCCATTTCTCCTATTGTGATACTGAACTTCTACAAGAGGTTTATACATTCCAAGATAAAATACACTCTAAGAAGTATTTGTAGGCTGCTGTTAGACAAGTCTGGTGAAGCTGGAAACCATTGAAAGCATGGAAATAAAGTCAGCAATGGATGTCCCAAAAAGTTGCCAAGTTATACACTTAGAATTCTTTTGGAATGCTTACAAGACAGGAGAAATATACTGATTGTTAAATATTTCACAAAGATCTAAGTAATTGGCTATGATCATCCAGTTTTTGAAATAGTTTTTGCCTCTAGTCCTTTGGAAAAACTAGATACCCAAAGTAGGTTGTGGGTGCTCTTTAATGATTTAGTTTTGACATGGAAAGACAAGGTCATCCAATTTAACTATTTTCAAGAGCCCCCCAAATGGAAGTTTGCACCAGTTGAAACTTGCTTGGAGCTTATTCCAGGCAAAATTCAAGTTACCTTCCCAGTCAAGTGCAAGCTAGTTTCAAGCAAAAATGACAACCTGCTTCAGGAATTTCTCACAAATATTTACAGGTAGGGCAGCAGCAACTGCAGTTATTCCTGAATATTGCTTAAATATATCCACTAGGCTTCCAAATGACACATTCATCCTTCTGGCTAAGCTAAAGGCTGTATTTGAAGCTCTAAATGCCATTAATAAAAAGCTTCCTGAAACTAAGGTGATCTTGCTCTCATGCTCTAAGTCTGCCTTACAGCTCATAAGCCAAGTGCATAGGTCAGTAATAGACTCGGATATAGCAAGTCTCAGGAAATTAATAAGGAGTATTCAAGGACAAAAGTAAAACAGTTAAAAATAGGAATGATACCTTTTTATTGACAGTGAATAGATATAAAATTATTTAACTGGATATTTTGAACACATATACAGTGTTCATCATCAGCAGTAAAACTCTATTCACTGTCAATAAAAAGGTATCATCCCTATTTTGAACTGTTTTACTTTTGTCATGGAAAGGCAGTGTGGTCTTTGAAGTTATCTATGTTGAGTATTCAAGGAAGAAATATCATGCTTTATCTAGGCTACATCATGTGCCAAATCACCAAGGTATTAAACATAATAAGGTAGCCAGTTTACTTGCAAATAAAACCACAGACATCCACATAGACCCAACACTAAAATCAAAAACTCTATGTGATGCAAATGAGGAGAATTCTCAAGAAGAATCTATCACAGCTAGTACTCATTTTTCCATCACGTGAAGAAAATGCCCTATACTTCTGAATTAAAAGTGATACATTGATCTAGAGGAAAGAAGAATACAACTAGAAAAAAGAGGGTACCCAAATTGTAGTTTTTGTTTTTTAGTCTATGAGACTTCACAGAGCTTCATCTTTAGCTACAATAGTATTGCAAGGTTGACAAATAAAATAAGAATTGTTTTTTCAAGATTGAAAATGAAGCCTGACACAAGGGAACTGCTTAATATCAAGCTGCCAGGAAATGAGCAAAGAATGTTATTTTTGGAGATTATTTGTTTTCTAAAGAGGAATGACATAGTTTTAGCATGGTTGATGTGACCCAGAAACCTACTTCAGTTTGCTTAAATCGAAGTATAATTGGAAAGACGAGTATGAATTTTTGAAACAAGTAAACTAGTAGAAAATTTTTGTATGAAGCCAAAAGGTGACTGTCTTTAGACTCCAAGTGCTGATTTTCCAAAGAAGAAGAAGAAGAGACAAATTCTTAAAGCTCTTTTCAGGGGCATTGAGTAAAACAGGTCATACAAATGCCATACATATTATGGTTCTATACACTGCCCTTCTTAAAAAGAGGTTCCAACCAAATCTTTTTTAAAAGCTATAACCTTATTTCTTGAAACAACATGATCAAGTAACATGTTTTTTAGAAAGAAGTTTTTAATTTTTTTTGTTTCTCTGGGCTGTTTTACCTTTTGGGGCTCCATTAAGGGCTCAAAATAGAATTTCCCCCTGAAAAAATGATTAAACAATGGAAGAACATAAGAAAAGACATCAAGCTATGTATCCACTTTCATCCTAGCTAAACTACAATGAAAACTGCTAACTTACTGTAAATTTGTATTTGACAGTATAATTTAGCTAGGCTGAAAGTGAATACATCACTTGATGTTTTTTATGTTCTCTCATATTTCAATAATTGCTTCTGTAAAGTTACATTTTGAGCTCTTAATGAGGCCCCCAATCTTAAAACTGCCCCAAGTTACAAATAGTTTAAAACATGTTCCAAAAATTGCTGTCCAGTGAGAAAAATTGTCATTTGTAGCTGACTCAGGGATGGTAATTGTCATTTTCCTTAGTCTTCATAGTAAAATGTTATTTTGAATACAAAATTGCAGGAATTTTTAAATAGAGCTTGAAACCCTTTGAAAATGACATCTGTCATGTAGCGGTACTGTGGGTTTAACCTTAGTTTGGTAAAACATAACCTTTAGATTGAACCTTGGTATAGCAACACACTGCAGGGTCAGCTCAGGGACCTTAGTAGTCCAGAAGTATTGTTAATCCAAATACTAAATACTACTAGGAACAACATCACATCAAAACTGACATAATTTTCAAGAAGTTTCTGGCACTTCCTAAGATTTCTGCAACTTTGTTTTTGTACTAGCCTGACGTTTTACCATTTAAAGTTTTAGGCTAATGAAAATAATAATTACTATTCCTGAATGAACTATAAATGACAATTTTTTCCCCTTGCCAGTTTTTTAGAAACAAATTTTAAAACTTCCTGTTGATATAGGCTGATTTAATCCTTTAAGGGCTAAAATTCAATCTCTCCTTGAAGCAATTATTGAATTATGAAAAAGCATCAGTTGACTTATTCAATTTCATCCTTGCTAATTTGTTTTGTCAGCTGTACATTCATTGATGTTGCCTCTTTGGTGCTAAATCTATTTGAACAAAAGAACTATATAATGAAAAAACAGAAAAAATTTGCTGGATATATTTAATTTGAGCTATATATTTCACATTAGGTGAGGTGGGCTGGGGGTAATGTATAGTGAAGTGCTTTTAGAAATTATACAAGGCAGTATTTTAAAGTTTTTTCAGAATTTTTCAGTATTTCCTTCTTAATGATCCAATTATACAATAAAAAACCCTAATTGTGCTTTAAAACCATTACCCTGTGCTAGGTAGAATTCTAGGTGTTTAGTTTAGAGTCTCAACATTACCCTAGGAAGGTCTTTTTAAATGCCCAACTTCACCTCCCATGAACATTGACTTTTTTGACCTTTGACAATCTATGCATTTTCATGTAGAATCATCAGAAATAGATCTACAGCTCAAATGAGGCATAATGAAAGTGTTTTATGGTAACAGTATATATTCATGGCATCACAGAAGGAAACATGTTAATTAGAGTAATATTATCATATCTCTTATTTTATGAGCTTTCCAAATATTATATTCATGTTTGGGACAATCCATCCCTCATCCCTGAGTCCCAGATATAGCCTGAATGTATATAACTAAAAGAAAACACTAAAATGACGAAATTCTAACTTTATAATATGCAGCATGTTTCTTCTAATTAGGTTATCATGTTTCCTTTTATTACTACCTTATGTTTATTACATTTTCACAAGTTTGCCTAACCATGACTATAAACAGCTCTGCAGGGTCACCCTGAGGGGTGGTGCCCCCAAAGAGAATTATAGCCTAGTAAACAACATGGTTTTGCACAGAATTCTGATTAATGTACCTTAAATTATAACTAGGAGCAATCTAGGGATTGCTCCTTCTAGAACTCCAGAATGATGTCTTGAGTTTAATACAAAGTTCTTTAGTGACCAGGTGCTGTTCCATGATCAGTAACATCCCAATTCAGTTTACACTCTCTGGAGGACCACTCAGCATCTAGCCTTTATTTGAAAATATCACATGGATTCAGCAGTAACTGTTCCATTAGATAGTTTCTTCCAACTGTTGACAATTCATGATGAAAAAAATTTGAGTGCAGACTCTAAATATTGTAGACTGCTTGGCAAGTTTCAGGTGATAACCTCTAGTTCTTGAGTGGGTACCAATAGTAGGGAATAATGCTGGAAGAGTATTAGCCCTCAGTAACTTGTAGGCTAAAATGGCATCCCCTCCAAGGGCATAATTTCATCAAAATTCTGGGGTGGGGGCAAAGTTGGAGCCAATTTTCTCAAAGCAAGTGAAAATGACAGTAAAAACTGAAAAAAAGAAGCCGTTTGGCACCATAAAGGTACTATTTAGTACTTTAAAAACACCACACAGGTACTTTATAGTACTAGGGTAAAGATACCAATGGTTCAACAGTTTTTGTAAAAAAAAAACATTTTCAACTCTTGAAGGTTTAATTTAACAATTTTTTGGTTTTAAAAGGGTTTCAGTATGTAGGAAAAACATCAAGTCTAACTGTTGTAACTGTTGTTGTAAGTCAGAGACCCAATCCAACACATGTTGAAGTACTTGGGGTATACTTGAAGGCAGATCCTGGTGCATTTGACATGTTTATTCTTTTTACTTTATTTCTTTGATTCTCCTCAATTTTTTTTAAATGTGTAAATGTATAAAATGCTATTCAGATAGCCAAAGCAAAAAACTGAAAAAATTGCCTTAAGTATAGGGATGAAATTGGATTATCATGTGGAGTGTAATTGTGTGACCTAGATATCTATAATATAATATTGTGATATAGGTTGCTCTATAAACACTATATGGAATGGCCCACTTTCTATCAGCTTTAGTGGTCCAGCAAAGATTTCTTTGTTGTTCATAAAAGGAATGAATCTCATAATAGAAACCAATATCTATATTTGAATTTGGCTGAAGGAACATTTTTATTCAGTCTGGTATTCCACTACATCAGACAAAAATTTTCAACACTTGGAACACAGTTTTATCAATATAATATTAGCTGCTATTTTAACTTAATTTTATCAAGAAACACCAATGTGGCTACATTTTAGAGATGATTAGATGTATCTTGATGCATTAGTGCTGATCCCAATTTTTTTTGCAAGAAAACCCAAGTAATGACAATTTGAACTTGGCATACCTAAAAGATTGTTGGGATCTCATTCTGTGTCAAAAAAGGAAACGGATTGAATTGAATATTCTTTTTTTTATCTGGGTGTATTGGATATATTGTCCACGTTTTGCTTTGTCAAAGTATAATGACAGCCTCAAGAGATGATGCTCTGTCACAAGCTCTAAGAGCCGAATTTGCTTTATATGTCACATAAAGGTAAAGAAAACAAAATTTCAAATAGGCACATTAAGTCAACTTAACACATTCAACACATTACATTAAGTCAAATAAACAGTCAACATGTCAAAATCAAAAGGTTTAAATTAAAAAGACAAAATCATCAAAGATAAATGGCAAATCAGAAAGCTTGACCATTGCTGAGAGATTAGATAACAAAAATATTACATATAAGCAAAAATAAAAACTGCAATAGATGAGAAGGGGAACATTATGTGGTGATACACCATCAACAGGAAGAGAGACAAAGGAGTTGGTTTTGGTAAGGACACAATCACAAATGATTATTAAGGTGCTCCAGAATAAAGGGGATAAAACTTTTGCGAAACCTGTCTGTAACAGCATGGATGGGACAGTAAGTTGGAATTGCTAAGGAGGCTGACTGGGAGAGTTGGGGTCTAATGGGATTTGGAAATTCAGGAGTAAGTCGTCAGTTCAGGGACTGGAAATGACTGATTTAGCGAAATGCAAGCAAACTTTTCCCCTCCTTTCTTTTAAGGGGGTAATGCGCGCAGCTTTAATGAGGAAGGAGTATGGAATTTTGCCCTCTTTGTAAATGATCCTGACCACACGCTTTTAGACCCACTCAATTTCATCACTGAGTTCACTTGAAGGTCGTGAATATACATATTCCAATAGTGGCCTGACAAAGGATAAGTAAACACAGAGAGAAAGTATCTTAGCACAATTGACAGTAGTACAATTAGTAGCAGTTGGAACATAGCATCTTCGGTTTTATTCAATATCCCCTTTAAAACGTGCTGAAAGTTTCAGCTTTCCCATCAATCATTCTTGAGGCATTGCTGATGCATCCTCTTGACAACCTAGTGTGTTTTGATTTAGTTCAATACAGCTTCAACGTAGCCTTAACACCCTAGCTTTTGTAGCAGTAGTAGTAGTAGCAGTTTTAGTAGCAGTATATTTAATTCAATTTAATGTAATAGTAGCCTTAGCTTTAGTAGCAGCAGCAGCAGTAATAATAGTAGCAATATAGAAGCAGTAGTATATTTAGAGGGGGCCCAGGCCCCCCATGAAATTCCCAACAAATTTGTTTAAGAGTTTAATGTCTTGCTCTTAGCAGTCCCTTTTGGTTTTCTATTGTATGCTTTGATGGAAGTGCTGCATGGCAGTAAAATTTATCCCCTTTAAAGATTTTTTATATACCTGTCTAGGTCTAGATCCTACATTTCATAGATCTCTCTCACATCCTTAGCCTAGAATTGTCACTCCCTTGGTCATTCCATCCATCTGCTTGAGTTTTGGGCAAGTCTTATTTCATACTTATTGTGTTTAAATAAAGAAAAGCAAGTTTTTTCGACTGAAAGTAAGGAGCAAAACTAAGATTTAAAGCAAACAATACCTTGTTCTTTATGCTAAAGTTCGAATTTTGTTCCAATTCTTTGAGAATTACCCCTGAATCACAAAAGCCCTTTAATTAGAATAAATAGCTGTTTTAAATACTAAAAATCTTTAGTGTAAAGAGCAAG
Organism: Artemia franciscana; assembly: GCF_032884065.1. Classification (NCBI taxonomy): domain Eukaryota; kingdom Metazoa; phylum Arthropoda; class Branchiopoda; order Anostraca; family Artemiidae; genus Artemia; species Artemia franciscana. The sequence continues at coordinate 20,783,585 of NC_088868.1, forward strand.
GTATTGACTAGAGGGTGAACCCCTCATATACGTAATAATTTCTGACTATTTTAAGTTTTAATGTTGCTCCTTACTTTCAGTTGAAAAAACTTGTTTTTCTTTATTTAATTTTTGATCGTTTTTTAAGTAATGCTGGGAAATCTGGTGCCCTCTTCATAGAAATGTCTTCCCTCATGAAAAATTCCTTCATGGAAAGCCATGTAAGCTTTCTTGCTAGTATTTGACTTATATATTGACAGGTATCTAATGGCAAAACAAAACTGTCTGCAAGTGTTTGTCTACAATCTCTTTGTAGTTTTTTTCTCGTTCCTGTACTTTTTCATGTATTGAAATGCTGGAGAAAGATTAAGAATTAAGAATGATTAAGAATTAATTAAGAATTAAGAACATTAAGAATGAAACAGATTACCCCTATAGAAGCATTGCATTGACAGTAATCTTCTCCATCAGTTTTCTATTGGGTGTAGATTTACCATTATTGTCAGCTATGTTGGCCAACGTGAAAACCTCAACAATGGTTTAAATGTATTATTTCACTTCAAATTCTAATAGAATAGTTTACTTCTAAATCCTACCCATAGTAATACTCTAACTTTCTTTAATACCTAAGAAAAGTTACAAAATTCGTCAACATTTTTTTACTTATAAAGTGGCTGCTGTATGTCTGTAACTCTTTCAGTGAACCCATGCTGTGTAGCTGGGTATTTTCTTTTTTAAAGAGTTTTTATTTACTTAGTAGTTTTAGAAAATGGATATATTGATCACCTAATTGCTTTTTTCTCTCAAATTTGAAACACATAGAAAGGGGAGGATTTTTTAATTTCTTAGGAAAGATGGGGTGAACTGAAGATGGATACAAGAACTAAAGTGGCAGTGGCAACTTGATAATTACCAACTTTCTGATCACACAATTCAAACTGAAAAAAGAAAACAGCTTGCATAATTGTTGCTCATTTTAACTAATAATTTGTGTCATAAAATCCTTGTTGAATAAGAAAAGAGGATTGTTGATGAGCCAAGGTTTGCAAGAAGAGATTGTTGGACAGCCATAGTTGAGTTTTTGTCCCCTATCTTCTGAGGCTGAGGTTCATTTTTCCATTTTTTAGACCAAGCCTTTTCTCCTAAGGGCTGTAAAGAAAGGACAACAATGACTCGATGAGGTCAGTTTTCCTATCTCCTCTTGGAATTATTCCAAGAATCAGATAAAATATGAATATGAAATGCAGTGGAAAATTATGCAACTGTGAAGGTTACAAGAATTAAAAACACATTTTAGAATTTAATGTTATGAAATACAGTTAAATTTCAATAAAATTCAAGAATATGCATTCAGTTTTTTTTTGGTCATGGTCTGAGGAAAAGGCCATCAGAACTCCTATGTTAAAAAAAAAAAACATTCAAATAAGTAGAAAGGGAATAAGTCTTAAAAGGAAGGCATGTGGCCTGCTCTTTTTGGAGTACTGGAGCTTTTTGTGGACAACCAGTCTGATTCAGATCTATTGGTGAAAGCCAACTCCTTAGTAATAGCTATTACCTAGTTCGACTTCATTTTCCCTCTGATTCTTGTGAAAAAAAAATAGTTCGATTCTGCTTTCAACTTTTGTTTCTTTGCAGAAGGAAAAGTTAAATCTACTTATCTACTATGAACATATTGTTCCTCTGCATCTTTCAGGAGCCTTCCATCTACATCTTTCACTTGGAATTCTTGAATACATGACTTGCCTACTATTTCTTTGGTAAGGTGATATACGGCTCGTGTGTCTCCATGGCTTGCTGCTTCTTTGGCTCGTCTGGCCTTTTTGTCCATGTATTGTCATCTGTTGGATGTGGTATTTTTCTTTACATTTCTATCATTTTCTATGAGACCTCAGGTCTTTGTGGATATCACTGTTGCTTAGCCGGTTTTTTAAACCCAAAGGTTCCTTTGGCCGTATCCGTGTAGCTTTTGCGGATCGTCTCCCAAGCGTCTTTGCCGTCTTCTGGTAGGTTATATTGGGCTTCAAATTTATTGGACAGTTTGACGCCAAACGAATATTGGACGCCCTTGTCACTTAGTTTATCTACGTCAAAGCTTCTGATTATATGTATCTTCATAGTCCTGATATATATATGGTTTGTATATCTGTATGGTTTGTAGGGTCCCTGTATCTAGATTAGAGGAATTTGAAAAAGATTCAGTCCTTTTTAATGCGGTTTTTCAATAACCTTTAGCTTGCATTGAGAATGATAATCTTAATAAATTTCTTTTCCCTCCCAACAAATACTTGTTCTCTGGTGATTTAGTCCCTATAAGTCCTAGTACACAGAGGATATCATTTTGGAATTGTCGAAGATGAAGTAGCAGAAAGGATGCAATTGAAAATTTCCTTCAAGAATCAGATATTTTTGGGATTAGTGACATTTTTTTGACGATTATTCCGCAAGCAAAGTTAACATTTATAATTACCATTTTTTTTAGATAAGTAGAAAGCAACAAAAAGGTGGGGGCTTAGCAATGATTGTAAAAATTGTTTTCAAGCTCGAATAAGAGAAGAGTTTTTATCCCTCAATGCTGAAATGGTTTTTGAGAGCTGTGTTGTTGAGTGTTTTATGTTCAATAATGACAAACTAGTAGTTGTTGTAATTTATCAACCTCTGTCATGAAGTAAGTCAGATTTCCTGGACCTCCGAATGCCGTTTATGGTTCTTGGTGACTTCAACCTTAATTCAATGGAGATTGTCCCATCTAACCAGCAAAGAATTGATAGGCTTGTGCTGCAGTTCTTAGAGTGCAATCTATCATACAGTATAAACCCTGTACGTCTTATCCCGACTCGGGTAACTAATTCCGCTTCTTCTCTTATCGACAATATTTTTGCACCTGATCCATATGAAGCCACTTTCGTGGCTATGGAAGATTCGTTTTGCACTGTATTCAAAGCACAAAGTATAAGTATAAAAAAGTATGAAGTATAAGTTGTATTTCAAAGCACAAAGGATAGTCTCTAAAAGTAGTTCTATAAAAAGGAGAATTTACTCACAGACAAATGTAACAAGGTTAAAATCAAAACTTAGTAATGTGGATTGGAATGAACTAGTTAAAGAGAAAGATCCAAACAACGCTTTCGGTGCATTTTATAAGATTTCAAACGAAAAGTTGTATCTTTACTGTCCTTATAATACTTTGCATCAGAAAAGACCTTCGCCCAAAAAACCATGGATAAGCACCTCACTATTAAAATCTATTGATGAAAAAAGTCGTATCTACAAGATAAGAATGAGGTACCCTTGAGATCATAGTATAGAGTGGTTCAAAACATATAAAAATTTGTTGACTAAAATTCTCAGAATAAGTGAAATAATCTATTATGAAAATTCATTAAAGGAAAAATTGGGACTAATGATAACATAACACACCCAGAATTAATCATAAATGAAAGTGGTACTAAGCTGGAAGAAAAAAGTAGTGTTGCTGAATATTTCTCTCACTATTTTTCCAATATTAGCTGACATTCGATTCTCCAGAATGTCCGCCTCATTTATATCAAAGGTATCTTTTACCATCCCAAAATTCTAGTATATTTTATTGCCCCTGTTACCCCTAATGAACTTCAGAGCGTAATGATGAAGTCAAAGGGTGGAACTCCTTAGGTTTAGACAAATTATCTACAAACATTTTTAAAAATCTCGTTATTGTAATTTCTGTTCCATTGCTTCATATTTTTAATACATCCATACTACTTGGGATATTCCCAGAAACATGGAAAGTTGCCCGAGTCCTTTCAATTTAAAAAAAGGACATAAGACAGACCCAAGTAATTATCTGCTGATAGCGATTCTTTCCCCTTTATCTGAGGTATCAGAAAAGCTAATTAAAAAACGAATTGTTTTATATTTGATAAAATAAATTCTTTCTCTAAGAGTCAATTTGGCTTTTGGTCTTATCATTCACCTGGACAAGCTATTTCTGCACTTTTACTAAGTATTAATGACTCTCTAAATGAACATCTAGAATGATAATCTAAATCAAGTTTCTACTCTTTTTATGAAATAAAGAAGGCATTTGACATGATAAATCATACAATCCTGCTTGAAAAAATCAATAATGTGGGAATCAGAGGCAAAGGACTTGAGTTTTTAAGATCTTCCTAGCATGGTCGAAAAATTCATTTGGATGTAAATGGTCAAGTGTCTGGTCGTAGGTCTCTAGATAATATTGGTGTCTCTCAGGGATCTGTGCTTGGGCCCTTGTTATTCCTGATCACCCTTGCCCCGCCCAGAGGGCTAGGGGGGGTTGTTATTCCCAAAGGCATAATTACTGGACCTTTCAACAATCCTGAACAAAATAGCTGCCTAAAAATTTCGATTTAATGTGTTTTGGAAAATGATGGGCTTGAAGAGGGTAGTGGCTGGTTGCCCTCCAGTCGCTTTTGACTCCTAAATTGGGAACTAGAACTTCCGATTTCCAATCAAATGAGCCCCTCCCGAACTTTAAACGACCACCCGTTCCATAAAAACCTCATGTGCTCGCGGTGCTTAGCTTACAGCCCTTGACCCTGGGCTCTATGGGGTTGTGTCAACTATGGAGGCATTGTTATATGATCTTTGGAATATTTTGAACAAAATTGCTATCTTGAATTTTCTATTGCATGATTTTGGTCAAATGAGGACATGGGAGAGGGGCTAGCTACCCCCCAATAACTTTAGACTCTTAAAAAGGGCACTAGAACTTTTGATTTCCAATCGAACGAGCCCCTCCAAAGCTTATATGACCACACCTTCCATAGAAACTTTATATATTTATAATGGACAATTAATATAACCTATAGCTTTTGTCCCAAGGACTGTGGGGGGGTTCCTTCCCAGGGGTATAATTACTGTACCTGTCAACTATGCTGAACAAAATGATTAACTCAAAATATTGATTGGATGTCTTTGGGGAAATGATAAGGGTGGGGTGGGGCTGGTTGCCGTCCAATCTTTATTGACTCATAAAAAGGGCACTAGAACTTTCAGTTTCCAATCGAATGAGCCCCTTTCAAAGTTTCTACGACAACTCCTTCTATGCGAAGTGCCTTTGTTAGAGAAAAAAAATATACTGTGCCAATATCGCAGCCTACGATTGACTTATGCTGCCTATGATTGGCTCAGATTTATCAGACATCCATTTCAACCAAACAAACGAATTATAATACCGATATCGGATAATATTTCCGACAGAAAAATTGACTCCTGCTTGAACTAAGCAATGAAGAAATTTTCAAATGCACCTGAAATATCCATCATGCAAAAATAAAGTGGCCTTTTTTTGCATTTTCCCAAAACCAACAGCCGACCAAGTATATAAAGAACCACTGTTAAAAAATATTAAAAAAACCACTGTTAAGATTCCCTAAAGAATACTATCGGAAACTAAAGACTGAGCTAAATACATTTGTAATAAAAGTTGAATATGTTAACAATAATGTACACTTATGGTGAAGTGATAATAATACAAACCATCCATATCAGGAGCACTTGGTCTCTTTACCATCTTCAAAGCATGGTAGATATCATCACCAGACAATGCTAATACATGGGCTTGCTGAAGAATTTGAGGAATGATATTTTTCATTCAGGAGGAAAACATGAACTGGATAGATTGATTAAATGTAGAAAAAAAGAGTAAAATGAGCTACAAATCATCGATTCGGAGAACCGAAATGGTAGAAGACACACACTTGCTGCTATTTATCACATTGGCTTCGGCTTTTATACAGCTTGACGGAAAGAAGATCTAAACTGACGTGTCGAATTTGGTGTAATTTTAAACACTTCGTTAGGCTTGGGCCAATAACAAGCAATACAAAGGCGTAGCCAAAACCTCGCGCGTTGTTTAGCTTTTTCTACATCAGGGCACATATTCCAGGACGGCTTTCTGGTGCTGATTCTAATACGTTCGACAGGAACTAAAGCTGAAGCACCTGACTTCAAACAATGCACAAGAACTATTTCCTCAAAATAAGCCTTTCAAAGAAAAGTAAAGAGCTACATTAACCATAAAATGAGAAGAAATAAAGTCAAATAATTTTCGAATCTTAAAACTACCAAAAAATAACCATCAATAAAAAACTGAGACACAAAAGAAACAGAAATTATAATAAATGATTTGACGCGTTGAGTCAAACTCAACTTGAGTAGAAACTGTGATGATTTTAACGCCCCCCCCATGCCTTTTGAAGACTCATAGTAGTAGTGGTGGTAGTAGAAGTAGTATTAGTGTTTCGTTAATAGTAGTAGTAGCAGCAGCAGTATGTACATGTTGCCTTTTGGCCTGTTGACAATCCCTTCGTGATGCCCTGGAAGTTTCAGCTTGATATGGTTAGCTGTTCCAGTGAAACGGCTGATATGCCCTTTTGACAATCTGTATGCACATAGTATGTATTAATTTAGTTCGCTTTTCCCCTCAATATTTCCTCAGATTTTCTCTTCAATGCCCTAAGGCCCGGTAGTACTTGCTACAGAAGCAGTAGTTGCAGTTGTAGCAGTTCTAGCACCAGTAGTAGTAGTAGTTGCAGCAGATGTAGAAGTGGTAGCAGTAGCATACAAATATTGGCTTTTTGGTCCATTGATCATCCCTCTTATGATTTCCTGGAAGTTTTAAGTAAATACACTTATTCATTCCTAAGTCACGCCCTTTTGACAACCCATATGCACGCAGTGTGGTTTGATCTATTTCAACACCCCGCTCAACATTCTCTGAAAGGTTCACGTGAATGCCCTTCGTCATTTTGAACACTAAAGATCAAACGTGCCCACCTTACTCAATAACAAATACTATATGTAAACAACGGGAGAATTACATAACTTACAGCCCTTGTCCCAAGGGCTGGAGGGGGGGTGACATCCAAAGAGACATAGCTATTGGATTTTTCAGCTATGCTGAACTGAATGGTTATTCCAGAATTTCGATTGGATGTGTTTGGGGAATTGATGGGCGTGGGAGGGAGGCTGGTTGCCCTCCAATCATTATGACTCTTAAAAAGGGTACTAGGACATTCAATACCCAACCGAATGAGCTCCTTTCGAAGTTTCTTCAATACCTTCTATACGGTGTGCCTGAAATAAAAAACAAAACAAAAAACATTCTGCCCACTTCGCTCTTTACCTAGGCAGGGCTATTGGTCTGCCTGATTGTTAGCACCTCTGTTTGTTTCGACAGAATTTAATTAGTTTTTGTATGCATAATAGCTACATGCTTAAGACTGCACATTGATGAAAAACATCTGACAGGTCATACTGGGAAAGACTGGTTGTGACGAATTAGACATTTTTATTCTGAAGAACTTGCTCGTTACTTTTAAGGTGCAGTTATTTATGTTTTAACTCTTTTAGCTTGTCCGTGATTACTTCCAAGATAACCCTGAGTCTTTTGCCTCTGAAATAAGAGAATTTGAAGGTTGTCGATATGCAGCTATCAACTGTGCAAAAGATACAAGTGGCTGTGTTGCCCTCAAGAAATACTTTTGTCAGCTACAAATGCTTTTAAATCGTCTACCCAAGGATGAGAAGTTATTGCCATCTTTCAATTTCACTTGGTAAGACAACTCCACTGTCAAAATTCTTTTTAGTGTTTCTTTTGCCTTTTTTTAGCGTCAAATATATAAAGTAGTTAAAAAACAGACCCCTGGCTATTGAAATTATGATTTATTTTTTGTTTTTGACTTAAACTAAGTTTTGACTCATCTTTTTTTATGTATTTTGATTGGATTGTGTTTGACTTGAAAGCCAATGGATTAGGTTTGACGTGAAGGTCAAATTCTTTCGATATGATGTATGTACTAGTGCTATATGTGACGTAAAATTCAAATTCGGCAACCATGCTGTGAAATATTTTTTAAAAATTAAAGTCTATTCCATTCTACTACAAATTTACGCAATATATAAATCAAAATTTCCAGTTTACTTTCCCACTTATGTTGCACTTCATTTTTTAGAAAAATTTTTTCTTTACTTTTTTAGTTTTGCCGTACTTAAAAGTTACAAGTTTAATATGCATTGATGCCTGTACTCGATTCAAAATCATTAGTTTAGACAGCAACCATTCATGGGTCATTCTTCAGTAAATATGACGGGCTAGTAGTAAATCATGATGATATGGGAAAAGAAGACCACCATCCTTGACAAATGTAGTACATCGTGACTTAGTGGTAGTATTGTGTTTTTTTTTGTCTGAGCAGTTATAATTAAACATATTTGTTTTGGGAATTCTACAACCAACTATCCTTATCCCACATCTGGTCAGCCGTTTTTCAGGGAGCCCTTCCGTTTTAGGGCATTCCTTCCAAGGTGACAAACAAATTATAAGAATTCAGCAAAAATACTATCATGGAGTATTGTTGGTAGTATTGTCATAAAGCTTATGATAGGGAGAAATGCCCTCTAAAGAGACCAGGTTCTACATTGATAACTTCTTCACTCTGCTCCTTTACTTCAAACTCCAAAACAGAAAGTTTGTCATGAAACTGTTACTATCTGTAGCACCTGCATCGCTCTAAGTCCTGTCTAACCTCAAATGGTTATGAAGAAAGAAGGGTATGACTCATGGAAGAAATCATATTAGGTGCAAGTGGTCCAAGGAGAAGCCCTTCATCTGGCATCTTTGGGCTTACTTTTCACCTTTACTCACTAGGAGTTGTGATATCCACGAAACACACATCTAACGCGGCTTTTGACTGACCTTTTTCTTTGTCTAAATAAGAGACTATTTAGACGAAGAAAACGGTCAGTCAAATTCAAATATTCAAATTCATTTTATTTAAAAAACATTCGACGGACAGAGCCGATTATTAGTTTTTATTGTCATACACACACAAAAATTCGTCGACAAGTGAGTAAACTCCTAGTGAGTAAAGGTGAAAATTAAGCCCAAAGATGCCAGATGAAGGGCTGCAATCTTAAAATTACTGCTAAGCATATAAATGTAAAGTTGAACTGTGGGGAGGGGAAGGAACTTTTTCAATGATTTTCATGTGAATTAAAGTTCATAAAAGTTGGTTCTGGGTTGCAATCTGGTTGCATTTTTCAGTTTACTGGACGTCTATTTTATGTACTTACCGCTTTTGTGATAGTTTATTTCTGTCTTAGGAGTTAGTTTAAATAATAATAATAAAAATCTTATTTTCGGAGGAAAATAATTGCCAACGCGATGAGCTAACGATTTTTAATGATTAATACGTAATCATTTAAGATTCTTCGCTAAATAATTCCAGAGCAATTGTGGTTCGAAAAAGATATCCCATGTCAATATTCGTATTTATTTATGCGAAAGGGGGATGAAGAAGGCACAGGCTCAAGGTTTTTGACCCTCTAATAAAATGGATTCAAAATCCACATATGGCTCTGATTTCAACAAGATTTGATAAGCCCGGCTTTGTATTAAATTGTATCAATGACCCCTCTGTTTTAAATGGAGTAGTTGCGTCTTTTGGCATACTTGTCGCCCAAGAGCCACGCTTTTGTGCCTTTTGGCTGTACTGATGAAAATGGTCATCCTGTGTCGTATGGGGGGGCCTGGAGGAACACCGGCGTTGATAGAACGTCTAGATGCCCTCGATCAGTTTAAGCCCTTAAAAAGAATTCTAGAACTTTTGATTTATAATTAAATATGCCTGTCCCCAAGATTTTGCCTCCATCCATTTTATGTGATTAAATAAAAAAAAGTTTTCAACTGAAAATAAGAAGCAACATTTAAATTCGAAAATGAGTAGAAATTATTCCGTATATGAAGAGGTTACCCCACTCCTCAATAGTTTGCTCTTCACGCTAAAGCTTTTAGCACCGTATTAGGATTCGCTCTTAAAAATTGGGACAAACAGTCAAACTTTAGCGTAAAGTGTAAGGTATTGAGGAGGGGGGGCAACTCCTTCATAGACGGAATAATTTCTGTTGGTTTTGAATTTTAATGTTGGCACTTGCTTTCAGTTGGAAAAACTTTTTTTTTTTATGTTTAATTTCTTATTGTTTTTCAAATAAGGCTGGTAAATCTGGCTCACCTTCCTTGAAAAATTCCTCCTTTCATGAAAAACTACTCCGTGGAAAGTTGCTCCCATTTAAAATACACCCTCCCATAAATTTCCTTTCCTTCCCCCTTCCTCCTCCGTAAAATTTCTTGCAGAAGATTCAGCTTGAAAAATTCTCCTTAGCATACTATTATTTGAAAAATACTTTATGTTCCAGTTATTTTTCCAATCACTCCAGAAATTCCCCTTTCCGTGGAAGTTGTTTCCTGGAAATCCAAACACACTAAAAAAAAGATCCCTCCGACAATGTCCCTGGAACATCTCCATGTGTAAAATTGAGCAGGCAAAGAGAAAGTAAGACGAATAAAATTTTTGTTTAGGGATTCTGTCAAGTCCCCTCAGTTTAGAATTTTCCCTGGAAAGCTCACCCCCCATGAATTTCCCTTCACACGGAAATGTATCCCCATGGAAACTCACTCCTAGCACAAATTTCCCCGTCCCCCGAAAATACTTCCCAATGAGAAATACTATTCGTAAACAATGGGCAAATTTTATAGCTTAAAGACCTATTCCCAGGGACGGTGGGTCATGTTATCTCCAAAGGTAGAGCTTTGGGATTTTTCAACTAAGCCAAACAAAATGATTGTGTCAAAATTTCGATTGGACGATTTTGGGAAAAGGGGCGCGGGAAGGGGGATAGTTACCCTCCAATCATTTCGGTCGCTTTAAAAGGACAAAAGAAATTTTAATTTCCGATCAAACGAGCCATGTCCCGATATTCTAGCACTATTGGTTCGATTCGATAACTCATGGGAAAAAAATAATAAGAAACACGCATCTCTGATCTTTCTTCTGACAAACAATACAAAATTCTGTATGTTTGCCAATGGATCTTTCTTCTGACAAACAATACAAAATTTCGTATGTTTGCCAATGGAGCTTAAAACCTCTATGTATATATATATATATATATATATATATATATATATATATATATATATATATATATATATATATATATATATATATATATATATATATATATATATACATATATATATACCAGGGAGATCTAATACTGTTGTTTAGTTAATGACAGGAACTATGGAGCTTTTAGGCCTTCCTGCTTTAAATCAGTTTTATTGCAGGACAGATGTTTACGCTGGTATTACTTTCACCGTCAGTGATGTTAAGTACGAACTGGCAGCAGTTCTCTACAACATCGCTGCCCTTCACAGTCAACTCGGTCAAATTGAAGAAAGGTTTTCATTTGATGGTATGAAAGTTGTCTGCTCCCATTTCCAATGTGCTTCTTGGGCTTTTCAGAAAATTAACAAACATTTTACCCAGCCCCGTGGCACTGACATGGCACCAGATTTGATGGAGTTGTTCGAGATCGTCTGTTTAGCCCAAGCGCAAGAGTGTATACTTGAAAAGTGTGTAGTGGACAATCGTCGACCCGTTAACACTGCAAAAATAGCTGCACAGGTAGTTGATTATTATAAAGCTTCTCTACACATCTTAGAAAAGGCAATGAAGTCTCAAGACGAAGAATCTCTTGGTGAATTTATCGGTTCTCATTTACTGAAACGATGGAGAAAAGTTTTCGAGTTTAAGAATCTGTACTATAACGCAATTGTTTATCTCTTTCAAGGTATGTCTAGCTACTAATTTCCATATTGACAGCCATATATGTTAAGGAGGGTAAAGTGGATCTTATTATCATAAAACATGAGGATTACATATATTTACTAGCAGTTTTTACTTGCTTTAAAATCAAGGTGGAATTATGTTCACTAAATTCTTGGTGAAAGCAAAGAATTGGTGAATTATTGTCAGCCAGTGGACAAAAGAAAATATTTTGGCTTCAATCCACTGTCATTGATGTGGGGAAATAAATAAAGAAATAAAAGCAACCAAAAGAAATGCTAATATTTGGGATCCTACGTAAGAAAATTACAGGAACACATCTTATGGTTTTTATGGCACTTGATATTAACCAAGTGACATATAGCAATCGCAAATTCTGTCTGTCTGTCTTTCGGTCCCGGTTTTGTTACTTTAGGCAGTTCCAGGTAAGCTAGGACGATGAAATTTGGCAGGCGTATCAGGGACCGGACCAGATTAAATTAGAAATAGTGTTTTTCCCGATTTGACCATCTGAGGGGGGGGGGGAGATGGGGGCCCGTTAATTCGAAAAAAAGAAGAAAAATTGAAGTATTTTTAACTTACAAACAGTTAATCAGATCTTAATGAAATTTCATGTTTAGAAGGATAATGTGTCTCAGAGCTCTTATTTTAAATCTCAACTGGATCTGGTGACATTGGGGGGGGGGAGTTGGGAGGGGAAAACCTAAGATCTTGGAAAACACTTAGAGTGGAGGGATCGGGATGAATGAACCTTGGTGGGAAAAATAAGCATAAGTCCTAGATACATGATTGACATAACAAGAACAGATCCGATCTTTTTGGGGTAGTTGGGGGGGGGGTTAATTCTGAAAAATAAGAAAAATGAGGTATTTTTAACTTATGAACGGGTGATCGGATCTCAATGAAATTTGATATTTAGAAGGATATCGTGTCTCAAAGCTCTTATTTTAAATCCCGACCGGATCTTGTGACATGGGGGGAGTTTGGGGTGGGGGTTGGGTTAATTCTGAAAAATTAGAAAAAATGACGTATTTTTAACTTACGAAGGAGTGATCGGATCTTCATGAAACTTCATATTTATAAGGACCTCGTAACTCAGATCCCTTATTTTATATCTCAACCGGATCCAGTGTCATTGGGGAGGCAGTTCGGGGGGGGGGGACCGGAAGTCTTAAAAAATACTTAAAGAGAGAGATCAGGATGAAACTGGATGGGACGAATAAAAACCTGTTTAAGATACGTGACTGACATAACCGGACCGGATCTGCTCCCTTTGGTGGATTGGGGGGGGGGGGTTAATTTTGAAAATTGAGGTATTTGTAACTCACGAAAGGGTGACCAGATCTTAATGAAATTTTATATTTTCTTAATTATAGAAATAATTAGGATCTTGTACTTTAAATCTCTAATTTTAAATTCTGACCAGATCCTGTGACATTGGGGGGAGTTTGAGGGGGAAACTGGCATTCTTGGAAAACACGAAAATTGGGGTATTTTTATCTTACGAATAGGTGATCGGATCTTAATGAAATTCGATATTTAGAAGGAATACATGTCTCAGAGCTCTTATTGGAAATCCCGACCAGATCTTTTGATATTGACGGGAGTTTGAGGGGAAAATCTTGGAAAACACTTGTCTGGTGTGCTCTTAGCTCTTAGCTCTTGTTAAAAAGAGATAATATATCCTGCTTTATCACCGGATAGTGTTTTATGACAAGTTTAGATATTTGAACCGGCTTTGTTAGGAGTTTCAGAAACTCATTGCCTAGGGTTAGGAAAGATGAAATGGGTGATATAAAAATTATTTATTCAGCTAGAAAGGATGGCATATATTGGTATGGGGTAGAGCTTCTTATGAATTTGACTATTGACTATTTTATTTACAAAACCCATGCTGTAAACATCAAACGCAACAACCGCACAGGGAAGGCACAATGCACCTGCTAGAGACGGTTGTAACCTTTTAACTCTCAACCAACTACAAAATCAAATAAAACAAAAATGCTCTCTCTCATCATGTCTCTTTCAAATGAGAAGAAAAAATCTAAATAAATTAAATCCTCCCCCCCCCAAAAAAAAAGTTCAGATTCAATAAAATAAAGAAAACAAAAACGAACGCACTAAATTTACTTCTTTAGTCTCTTTTTAAAGAAACTAGCGTATTCAGCCAAGCTAAATAACGGATCATGAAGCCAACACGTGTGGCATCTCGATACTCGACTACGAAGTAAGGCAGTATTGCCTTGCTTAGATTGGGAAGATGTTAATAATATAATTCCGGTTGTACACTTCATAACCACAAAGTGCAAGATATAAGTCTTATATTAATACCCATCTTAGTTAAGAGTAAAATATTCATTATAAATCTGCCCACATGCTTGAGGCCCCACACGTAAACAATGACTATGCTAAATAGTTGTCCTTATAATATTTATTCTTCTTTCAATGAATTATTTTTCCTGGTAAATATTTCATGGTTAGACAAGTTGTATCTATATTGCAGTAAGTTTATAAAAGACTATTTATAAACACGTATCGCGGATGTGTGTTTCTTCCTCTTCTTACACTTATTTTTGCTTGTCGTCAGGCCTATTCCTTTTGGAAACTGTTCAGATGTCGCATATTGTTTTGCTAGGTTTTGGATTATAATAAATGTATCGAAACTACAAAGAAAAGTTGACATTTCAATAGATAATTGTTGAACATTTGATAATAATTGCATGCGACTCGAAATGGGATTTTTGAACTGAAAAACTTCGGATGTTAATAACTGTAGAACCAGTGATGATTCAGATCTGTGTCTGTGTATTTGAACCTTTCAATTGTGTGACGGCAGAAGTGTTTGGTAGCAAAATCTGTCCGCATCGAAGTCCTCCCACAAGTAGAAATTTTTATGAGACAGTCGCAGTCTATTGCTGTCACCTGATATTTACCGTCCACGCTTTTTTTATGCATATTTAATGCTAAAAGGGTAGTATTTTGTTGCATTAAAATTTCAACAATTAAGTTATTGGGAATAGTTTTTACAAGAAGGTTCGTCAGAGCTGCGGGAAGCACAGCGAAATACAAAGTGGAACATTTTTGCTGTATGTGATAACGGAATGATACTATTGTGTAAAAGTCCGAGTGTTAAGTTTAGAATTGTGTAAAGCCTCATTTTGTGCTGCTGAAATCGTACATAATTGATTTTTTTTATCTTCTGGCATTATAATAATGTTTATTTGTACGAATTGTTATATCTTTTTTATTTAAATCAGTTGAATGGGCTTTCAGAACATATGAGGCTGGTAAATATAATCTTTTGTTTTTTTTTCCTTAAGGTATTAACGCTGAAGAAATGCAAAAAATGGGTGACAGGATCTCTTATTATCAAGGAGCTATGGACAAGCTTAAAGCAGCAGGAGAAGTGCATAAAGGTATCCAAGAAACAGAAGCGTTTGGTGAAGCACTTGCAATTACTAGCACCTTTATTGGAAATAAACTACATGTATCAAATAAAGAAAATGAGTTTATCTACCATGAGGCTGCACCAACACTAGCATCGCTGCCTGAGGTCAGAGCAGCATCTTTGGCTAAAGGTACTCTTTAATAATTTGTCCGTCAACACAAGGTATTTAACTGGTTTATAATCCGAGGGGGACGAGAAGGGCCTTTGGAATAAAAATCCATTTGTCCACCTGACAAGTATAAAATTGAACCAAAATGAATATATTTTTCGTTATTGGTCCGTGCTTTCACTTTTTGGCTCTTTTTGAGCCTGAGCGCAGAATATTTGTCTTTTTTGTTCCACCCTTTTGATACCACTGATCGTGATTACTGTTATAACTTCAAGTCACTCGCAAGTAGGGTGAAAGCTATAAGCAGACCTTGTCAGTAAACCTCCGTAAGCCCTAAAACTACTACTAGCATCTCACTGCATCACTAAACCGTATGAGGTCAATAAAGCTACGCAAACTCCTCCCATATCCTAAAAACCGATTATTATATCTTCAAAATCAGTAAAAAAAGCTGTGGTATTTTCAGAAAAAAATAATGAAAAACTAATCAATTAAATAGCTACAGAAAATAATGAATATAATAAAAAAATATATATAGAAATGTGAATATCCAGCAGCTTTGTTTCTCAGTCGATTGCTTATTAATTAAAAATAAGGAAAAACGTATTATGAAATAAAATAAAAAAACATATTTTATATATAAATATACATACATACATATATATATATATATATATATATATATATATATATATATATATATATATATATATATATATATATATATATATATATATATATATATATATTATATATATATATATATATATATATATATATGTATAGACCTGTGGTGTGAAAACCAGAGGTTTGATTTCTATCGTAAAAAAAATATCTACGAGAAAGTTTCGATATTTGTCTTATAAGGCAGTCTTGCTGAACTTCTTTCTTTTTTAAAGTTTGGTTAAAAACACACTGTTTTCTCTTTACTAAGCTTTAGCTACTACTGCAATCTTTAAAAAAAAAAAAAAAAAAAAAAAAAAAAAAAAAAAAAAAAAAAAAAAAAAAAAAAAAAAAAAAAAAAAAAAAAAAAAAAAAAAAAAAAAAAAAAATAGACGGAAGGGTCTACAGTGACAAACATATCTTCTACAAAAATTGCAAAAGCAAATAAATTTTGTTCCATCTAGAGCCGATAACGACTATAACGCTGGTGTACTATGCTTAACCCCTAAGCGTCTGGAGATTACAAACTTGATTATTGTATATCGTATCTAAGCAATGGTCAGAATGACTGTTACTTTAATACCAGGATAGGGCAAAGCTTTATTGTAAATCTTTGATTAAGGATTTTCGCACATTGTGATTCAAATGTTGCACCTTTCTTTTTCGATCCGCCGCCATTTTCGAGGATTTTCAAGATTGTTTTCAAAATTCCTGGAAAGTCGTTTTCGTAATTTACTTTTACTGTTAGAATAAACAAATATAACAATTATTATTTCTTCAATCAATCTTAAATTAATATCTCTTTTGTTTGTGTGTTTTTTTCTAGCTCGGGTTTATTAGTTTTCATTTTCGAAGGGGACTGGGAGAGGAACATTCAAGGGCTTATGATTTCCCGGTAAAGCTTTTTTGACCTGAAGATTTTAGTTGTACACTTCTAATACTTCCTGACCTTTCTACTCCAGAAATATTACTAAAAGAATATTGGTGCCATGCGGCACGTACAATGGCGCTATCAAGATAAATTTATGAAAAGCACGTAAATATAAGCATTAGCTTTCAGATGAGGCTTTAAACAGCTCTCTACGATGTTTTAGTGCCCCGCTATTACCGGAGAAAAAAGGGGACATCAGTGAAGCACAAGCTAAACTATGATTTTCCTTTGTTGTCTAAAATGGAAGGGGGACTAAAAACCTTCGGTTTAGGGGTATCAACTGTGGTGATTTTAATTGTACGCTTTTTATTTTGACCTGCCGCCGTTTTTGAGGAGGTTTGAACTCTTTCGGAAATCCTATAAAGTTGTATTTACAACAATTTGTGCTTAAGAACACGTGTGCCACTGAACGCCAGTATGGTGTCAGAGACTTGGAGTCTGTATAATTACTATCGCTATAGATCCAAGCTGATTGGCTATCTTATAATTTATCTCCTTAACATTTTGGCCTTATTCGGGCAAAATTATTGTTTTATTGTTCAAAAAAAATATCAGAAATCGGAGATTTGTTGTGAAGTAATCCATGTTTTAATACTTAAAAAGGATACTAGAACTGCACATTCCCTTTTGAGTGAACGCTCTCCTGATAGTCTATGACCTATAAAAGTTTATTTTCAATAATTCATAGACAAAATAAAAAAAGGAAAAAATTAATAAACAAACAAATACGCATCCGTGACGAATGTGGTCCGTGATCCGTGACGAAAAATGGGATTTTTTTTTATAGACGGCTGTTGGAGACCTCTGTTCAAGGGGTCTTAGGCAATATGAAACCCCTTTTGCAAATCTTTCTTTCCTTTCTCTAAAAATATGCAATTTTTATGCTAATCTGTTTTATTGGTAAGTTTGAAATCAGGCAATCTTACATTCTAGCATGGGAATGTGATTTTTTTACGCCTAAATTGTTATTGAAGTTCTGTTTTTGGAGTATGGGTCTCTATTGCCAGGACTTACTGTTTACTTGTAGCTTGTTATCACGAATATCTTCGTTTTTTGAAAACATGGTGTATAACTATCAATGGTCGCTCTTTATTTACGACGAACTATTCGGAAAAAAAATATATCATGTATTCACATATAGGGGGCTAGTATCTTTCTAATCAAGCATTTGATAATATTTTTTTTCAAAGATGCACCAATTCTTTTTTCGGGGGGGGGGGCTCATTTTTCTAAAATCATACCAAATATATTATGTAACATAAAATGTTTCCATATTTTCAATCAATAAAAAAGTACATTTTTGCATTGACAAGGGTATCTCAAGGGCCTAGTGTAGACGTAATTTCTGTTAGTTACGTAATTGTATACTTCCAAATTTCATTAAATTTCCACAATTTTCTGTAAAGTGCGTGTTTTTCTTTAAATATGCTGGAAATATTTTAGCAATAGTCTTTATTCATGAATTTGTAGGTAATGTTGTTTGGAGAAATAAGAAACACACCGAAATGGATTAGAAAAAGAAAGATATTAAATGTTTAACTTAGAATATATATTTCGGGCACGAATAATGACTGTACGCTTAGTAAAAATACACATGGCTTTAAACCAGGTTTTTAGGCAATCAGACTTTTAAAGTAGCAGTCTGTCATGCTCAATTAAAACACTTTTTTTTAAGTATCGACTTATTCCCAGGTGAGACATGACTTTTTTAATTAAGGTACAAGCATCCTTAAATACTTGACTGCCATCCTAATCGTAATTAATGTATTTCCGAAAACCGTTGTCTGTGCTTTTGAGGTTTTAATGCAACTGTCTTGTGCAGCCGCATTTTATTTGGTGAGTATGCTCAGACCCTTTTATTTGTGACTTGTGAGTTTTCTATTCTAGAATGAGACTGATTGACTTCTTAACATCTGTAAAGGGCAAAAAAAGATTGTCATGCGACTTTTATGTAAAAGGTAGAGCACCTTAAAGTAGAGGCGTTTGAAAGGTAAGTGAATAAAGTTAAAAATTATTCCAAGAAATTAAACAATGGAACGAATTACCAAAACAAACCACTAGGTTTGGAAAAGTACCGTAAAGGAATAGAATACGCCCAATAAGTATAACAAAAAAGTAAATAAAATTATGTGTGTCTGTTAATTTTCGGATAAAAGTGAAAAAGCTATGGACAGAGAGAATACTTTTTAGATTTACGTTAAAATTCATTCCTTTTAATCTTGGGAATTTTAGCCCTTCATTTATTTTAAATTCCGAGACTATCCCGTTGCTACTAGGATTTTTTTTTTCACAAAACTAAGTAAAATTTTAAACCATTTGACGCACAAAATGCGAATCAATTTTTATATCTCATGTTAAGTTCATCAGTATACTCTTTCTCATAAGAAAAATTCATTCAAAGAATTCATTCATACACTTACAAGATCTTTTGGATAGCTCAACTAATTTTCCTTTATACTCAGGGATTGGATTTGACTTCACTGACCCCGAGATAGCTGGTCCAGACATTTTTGGTAGGTTAATATCAATAGAAGCTCATGCTACGTCGTCGCTGTATTCTGAAGAAAAAGCGAAATTGCTGAGAAATGTGAGTGAGAGAATCGAATCCAAAGACGACAAACTGAACGAGGTTTTAGATGTTTTACAAGTTGAAAATCTGGTGTTAAGCTTTGAGAATCAAAGACTTCCAGAGGTATTTCTTCTTTTTCTCTTATTTATTCTTTGTTTGCTTTAGTTCCAAAATTATCACTTGTTCACTTAAGATTAGAGAATTAATACTTACTTACTTACTCAATCCTCATGATGTTGATGGTGTCATCAGCCTTCTCCACGAGGGGCGGTCAGACAGCAAAATTCCAGCCTGGTCCAGGAGTTTTCCGAGACTATCATTCCACCAGAACTTGGGTCTTTATTTTGGGTCGTTTCCAGCCACTACTTATTGATACGAGCCGGAGTGTTGGCTGGCAGTCAGAAAAGATGTCCGAACCATTGAAGTGCCCGCTCGACAAACTGGTGTGGTAAGAATGACTGGCAAGTCAATATTCGTAGGCTGTCATTGCTGCCAAAGTCTTACCAACAAATTCCGTCAATTGTCCGAAACCACTTATATTGAAGAGTGTCGGGTGGTGCTGAACAACCACAGTTGCAAGCCAAGTTTTATTTCTATGCAGTAGGATTCAATAGACATATGATGCAAGAATCTGTATTTTAGTAGTCCGTTTGATCATAGGCTTTTTTCAAACATGGCCCTGTCTCCCAGACACGGCAGATGCCTCTTGGCCGCGCCGCAGAAGACCGGAAATTCTAATATCTTTACTTTAATCGTACTAACTAATCCACTGGGTAAAAGCCTGGAAAAGTTTAGGATGGCCTATTTGCTGTCAAACTACCATTTCGTTGAGTTTTAATCTCTATCAACAAAGGTCAGTGCCTACCTCGTGTAGATTAGCATGAACATGATGTAAAAATATATCCAGAATAGAGAAAAGGTTGCTTTTCTAGGTACAACGTCGTTGTATCACTTTAAACTGTTTGCAGTTTTTAACTGTCAGTAAAGATGATTCTGTCGCCCGATCCTCTTCCCCTTTTTCTATCTGCTCCAATGCCAATCCTATGGGCTCCTGTTCTTTTAGGTCCCAGCTCTTCATAGCTTAGAAAATATTCTGTTGCAGTGGTTTTAAACTGGAATTTGGCATATGTCCACATTGAAATATAAAAGAATTAACATTTTCCAGGATTTTGTCAGAATGGGGTAAAAATTTATAAAAATCTAAAGATTTACCAATTAATTTCCTCAATATGTCATATTATTCGTTTGATTTTGAAAGACTAATTTGGAGGGAAAAGTGTAAAACTCTTGAGGTAAAGCAGAGAACAAGAATTATAAACAAGGTTAAGTAGGTTGCTTTAAAGAGAAATCCAGTATTTTCAGAGCGGTATACTAATTACCTCAGTTATAGGCCCAAAAATCGAGGGACTCGAAGACCGCCACCTAATTAAACTACCTTTAAAAGGTCTCCTAGAGAGGCTGAGTGCCCGCAAGAAAAGCTTCGAAAGTTTCGCTTTACTTCTAGCACACTGAAATTGAGTTAAACTTGCTATGGTACGCCAGAATCCCCTTCATAATAATAAAAATTTTGTGCAAATGGAGACAATATTTCAGATAACTCTTGAATTAGATTTTATTTTGCATATTGACTTAACAAAGTCAATTTTTAGCAATATTAGAACATCACTATTTGGTTAAAATAAATGAGAAGAATGTTCGTCTCCGTGTTTTAAAGCTTTTTTCCTCTTTTTTTTCAAACAGAACAGTATTTAAGGAGTGACTCGGCCATCAATAAATGAAACTCTAGAAAAATAAAGTTTAATGGTACCCATCAAAACCTACGATCCTGAGAATATTTGCTTGCTTTTGAAAAAGGTGGAACACCCTAAAAAGTCAAGGAATCTCAGTGAAAATTGCACTATCAGACTCAGCATATCAGAAATCCTTCTGTAGAGAATTTCAGGCTCTCAACAGCAAAAATGTGGAGTTTTTTATGTTTTGCCAGAAGAAAGGTCACAGATACATATTTATTATTTTTTTTTTCTTTTTTTTTTCGCACGGGTAATCATATTAAACCCGTTTTAAACCAGTGGTCCTATAGTCTACGAAAACTGTGAAAAAAGGGTCAACCTCAAACAAATTGCTATACAAATGATTTTTTTTTTCTACCGACCAAAAAATATGTGCTGATTCCGAATCTGAAAAGTTTGCCGCTCTAGCTCTTTCACAAATTTGATGTTGAATTTGAGGTTGAGGCAAAAATGTTGATTGAGTAAATACCAGCAAATGTGATTATATATGTCATTTCTACGCTCCTTTTTTTGCTGATGAACATGAAACAAAATGTTTGAAGTCAAAAGAATTGTTTGGTCCTTGAGAGAGCTTTGAAAGAGAGTGAGGTTGGGGAGCGGTTCAGCCTGGAGGTGTATATTGAACTTTTTGCCTAGGGCAGAATATTAGCAGCCTCGCGCCTTGGTAACAACCAAGACTGGGTCCAGGTAAAGTTAAGTATGTCTGGAACCTTAGTTTTGTGAAAGTGATTAAGAATGAGGAGGAGGAGGGGAAGTTGAAACGTATATTTGGCAACAACAAAAAGAAAAAAAACATGGTACCGACGAGTTTCCCTTAGCTGAGACGAAACACTCGTTCTAAATAAGAGATCAATATACTCAGATATAATACAACACAGAGATCAATTATATAAGGCAGATAAAAATCACGCTAACACAGAGATTCATTGGATAGTGGTAAAGCTATTCAAAAACTTGGCGTTCTTCTTCGCTACCATCGTCTTCAAGGTTTCCGGCAGCAACTGTTTTACAGTTAGAATAGCTTGTTCCTTTAAAAATTGCCACCAGCTCAGGTACATTTTAAGCCATGCTTTTTGCAAGAACATTGCAGCGTAGAACACTCGCTCTTGCAATTACAGTGAAACACTGAGAAGGGAAGGCAGTGCCGGTGATCTATCTGAATACACAGGTCGTAATTCTACTTTTCGCACAATCCAGTCAAATTCCAAAGGCTCCAATCGACACTCAACGTTTTTCCATGCCTGTACTTGGAAGTATACTCGAAGCGAATGATACTTGAAAACATAGCTTGTTGGTGGGAGCGTTTTTGCCTCTGCATACTTCCCAGTACTTCCAACTTTTTTGAGGAATTTTCTGTAGCAGATTTGGTCAAGACTTGTTTTATTTTCAGCAGCCTTAAATAAGATTAAATAAATAAAAAAAACAAGTTTTTTTAAATGAAAGTAAGGAGCAATATTAAAACTTAAAACGAACAGAAATTACTCCGTATATGAAAGTGACTTTTCCTCCTCAACGCCTCGCTCTTTACGCTAAAGTTTGACTCTGTCTCTTAACTCTATTTTAAAACAGTAAGAAATTTTAGCGTAAAGAGCTGGGCGTTGAGGAAGAAAAGCCCCTTTCATATACGGAGTAATTTCTGTTTGTTTTAAGTTTTAATGTTGCTCCTTACTTTCATTTAAAAAACTTGTTTTTTTTTTTAATTTAATTTCTTGACGTTTTTGAATTAATGCATGTTTTGATCTTGGCTCTCCGCACATAAATAATTAAAACGAAAACTTCTATGTTCGTGTGTTTTCATTGCGTATATGAGGGGGCTCAACCTTCGTCGCTCTTTAACAATAAAGCCTAGATTTTGTCCCAATTCCTTAAGAATGACCTCTGAATCACAAAGACCGTAGAATAGATAGTTGAAATTACTAAAAATACTTTAGAGTAAAGAGTGAGATATAACCAGGAGGTAAACCCCTCATATGCGTAATAATTTTTGTTCGTTTTAAGTTTTAATGCTGCTCCTTACTTTCAGTACAAAAAACTTTTCATATTTATTTTTCATTGTTTTTTTCAAATAATGCTGAAAAACCCTGCGTCCCTTCATTGAAATTCTCTTCCTCCATGAGAAGTTTCTCCATGGAAATATCCTCTCACTTAACCCCACCCCTCAACTTCCCCCTCCCAACCAAAAAATCCCCCTGAAAACGTCTGTACACCTCCTAGTAACCATTACTATATGTAAACACAGGTCAAAGTTTGCTACTTGCAGCCCCTCCCACGGGGACTGCGGAGGAGTAAGTCGTCCCCAAAGACATAGTTATTTAGGTTTTTCGATTATGGTGAATAAAATGGTTATCTCAGAATTTTGATCCGCTGACTTTTTGGAAAAAATGAGCGTGGGAGGGGGCCTAGGTGCCCTCCAATTTTTTTGGTCACTTAAAAAGTGCATTAGAATTTTTGATTTCCGTTAGAATGAGCCCTCTCGCGACATTCTAGGACTACTCAGTCGATACGATCCCCCCTGGGGAAAAAAACAACAAAAAAAAAAAACAAAAAAACACGCATCCGTGATCTGTCTTCTGGCAAAAAATGCGAAATTCCACATTTTTGTAGACAGGAGCTTGAAACTTCGACAATTAGATTCTCTGCTACGCTGAATCTAATGGTGTGATTTTCGTTAAGATTGTATGACTTTTAGGGGACGTTTCCCCCTATTTTCTAAAATGAGGCAAATTTTCTCAGGTCGTTACTTTTGATGGGTATAACTGATCTTGATGAAACTTATATATTTAAAATTAGCATTAAAATGCGATTCTTTTGATGTAACTATTGGTATCAAAATTCCATTTTTTAGAGTTTCGGTTACTATTGAGCCGGGTCGCTGCTTACAGTTCGTTACCATGAACTGTTTGATAAGCATGGCCTTCTTTCCAATTTTCCTAATGTTGTTTTTTGCAGAAGCTTAATCTAGGAATAGTCTGGCAAAATCCAAGAAGTTTTCCTTCTTTTTCGCATGGTTCGGTGGTGTAAATTTTCCTATGCCATAAATTCGCGAAGTCGAGTCGCATTTGAAAAAGCCATGAGGGAAAAGAATTTGGTTGTAAAGGGTGCCACCAAGTTTCAGTTTAGCTACCAATATATCCCACAGACGGCCTCCAGTTTTCCGTGACTTTGACTTGGAATGGAAAAATATCGATTTATAGTCTCGGTTCGTGTGGTACAGTAAAAGAATAACTAGTAAGTCCGTATCTTCTAATAAGACAGTGGGTTGGCGTTCTGCCAATTCGACCGCAGTCATCACATTCAGCAGATCGGGCTGGCGAGTGGTACACTTTACTTCACATGCTTCATATTTCTGCCTCACATAGTCGACGTATTTGGTGCATCTATGTGCTGCATGGCAAACGATGCAGAAGGGCTCTACCATCTATTACATACTGAGGTTCATCCAAGCTTTTGTACGCAATATGTCTTTAGTTGCAGACTTTCACACTTTGTACCAGAAGCTTCGCATTGGCAAGCGCTGGTTTGTCCGCCAGCCGAAGGAGACCATTCGGCTCAAATAACGAAGGTTGCAGGAAGCAGAGTTCGCACTTGAAAAACGTCTGGAATTCTTCATCTGAACTCTTTGCAACAGTGACTAGCCTTTGAAACATTGTGACAAGCAGGGTCAAAAACGGTAGACAGTTCTGCTGTTGATGTCAGTTTTGACTCTCTACGTCATTTTTTGGAGCAGAGTTCTAGTCTAGAATGATGATTTGTTTAATCTGTAAAAAAAAATACTCGAAGTGGACGAGAAAATTGTTGTGACTGAAGTAGTAAAAATATAGATATATAAATTTTCCTTGCGATACCGATAATTGAACATAAGTCCGGACTGATACCGGGCGTGGTTTTATCCATTCTGCTACCACAAGTTACACAATGGGGATATTTAAACAATACTTGAAATGGACGCAGAAGATTAGGTAGGTTGGCATTGGTAGCTTTTTTTGTCGACACTAGCATCACTTCCTACTCTTAAAAAGTTACCTGTACTCTTTGAATTATTTTTAAGCAGGATGTGGCTATTCTAGGCAAAATATCCCCCCCCCTTAATACAACCCAACCCGTGGAGAAGGAATGGTTCACTCAATGAGAAAAACAGACTGGTTGAGAAACTACTTTTTGTTATTACTTGCTAATTTGGGGAAAAAAGACTAACCTCAAACTAGGGAACGTTGGTACAGACTTAATCCAATAAACGTGAGCTATGGATAGACAGGCAATGGCCCTAGGGCACTTAAGGGAAAAGAAAGAGCTGAAGCAGGTAAATATTTTGGCAATGACTCATCTATCTCTTTTGGAGGATCTTTGGAAAGGTTGGTAAAGCCCTGCAAAGAAAATACACTATATCTATCTTTAAATATAAAATCAATTTTGTGTGAATTTCATTACACTGAGTAACAGCCTGAATATTCAAGCTAGAAATACGACATTTGTGGAGCGAAGTTGGAAACATTATTCTGATTGTAATTCATGTAATTCTGACCAAATATTTCCTGACAAACTGAGAAACTGGACTTCGAATGGCGTCATGTAGGGTTTAAAGGCCCAAGAAGCTGACTATTGAGAGGAAAGTGACTGTAGAGGCCCACGAAGTCATCACTAATTTAAGTATAGCACTAACTCTCTCAGTGAGCTCGAGCATTCCTTATCCGATATATCCGCTTAATATTAAGCTCCCTGGGTGTAATTCGTAAAATAACAACAAATACTTGTGCAGTAGTTTGTCACTTAAAATACAATCGGCAACTAGATGAACAACATTAATCACGCGTGCGCTCTGTAAACATGGCTTATTAAAAAAACCCGGAAGGTGTGTCATATTTAACAGTTACTGTCTCGTTTTGTAGTCTGCCCGTAATTCCACATGTTTTTTATCATTTTTGAAAAGATTGAAGTTTGTTCACTCATGACGTCACTTATCCTCAGTAATCCTGCATTTTCTAGGGTTGACAGGTCAAACTTATACAAACACTAACCCAGACCGTTTCAAGCAAATATTTGTGCTTATCTTTGGCGTCTTTTATGTCAAACGAAACGCTAAGGATAATTGATGGGGCTTGTCAGATCAACGCACTGTCCTTTTTTCTCCAAAGTGAAAATAACAGTCTACTATGATGTGGTAAAAGTAAAAATAGAAATAGAAAAAATTAAAGTAAAAATAATAGTCTGGTAAAAATGTGGTTTGACCTCAAACAAATTGGAATAGGTAACTTTTAAGAGTGGGAACTGATGCTAGTGTCGACAAAAATAGCTACCAACGTCAACTAACGTTCGGCGAAACTTGACATTTTTCCCGGTGGAATAATAAAAATAGTTAATTTAATTAGTGTAATTGATAAAATTAGGATGTGTCTGATCGGAGTTCCTGACAGAAAACTGTTAGGAAACACGCGTAATAAGAAACTTTTTAAGTTTCGTGTAATATGATTCTAGAAAACTTTTCCACGGAGATGGATTTCCTGCATGATTTGAAAAAAAATATATAAATTAAATGAAAAAAAAAAAATCAATACTAAGTAAAAGAAAATGAAAATGAAAAAAGACTTTTTTCATTTAATTTCTATCTTTTTCAAATCATTCTGGAAATCCCTCTCCGTGGAAAATCACCTCCTTGAAGAACTTCTGCCGTAGAAAATTCCTCTGTGGATGATTTCTCCAGTGGAGAATCCACCCAAGGGAAAAATCCCCCAAACCCTTCCAACCTTTTTGAAAATTTCCCTTTAACAATTTCCCCAGAACATCACAAGTAAATTTGAGTCGGCAAAGACAAAGTAAGACAAATAAAAATCGTGCTGAAATTTTGACAAATTTCCCCATTTAATATTTCTCCTTGAAAGGTCATCCCCGGAAACTTCCATCCCCACGGAAAATTGTCACCGTGGAAAATTCCCACCCCCGTCCCCGAAAAATGTCTGTTTACTTCCCAATAACAAATACTATAGACAGAAATGGTCAAACTTCATAGCACACAGCTGTTTCCTCGGGGGCTATTGGGGGTGATGCCACCCCCAGAGGCATGGTTATTTGACCTTTCAATTATGCTGAGCAAAATAGCTATCTCATATTTTGATCGGATGACTAAGGAGATAAAGGGGACGTTGGAGAAGGGTTGGAAACTTTTAATTTCTGTTCGAATTTAGGAAGTGATTTCAGGGTTTTATTTAACATCACTACACACATCAGAACATTACAGCAACTTGGATTGAGGATGGAGATGGTGAAGTAGTCTCTGAGACAAACTTGAGGTTCATAAAAGTCTAAGTTTTTCGAAAATCGTCATCGTCCACGAGTTTCTACATTTTTTGTTCAACATTGTAGAAGCAAATCATCTTTCATACGAAGATCAAAATAGGATTTTTAATATTCCAAAAAGCATGTAGATATAGTTGTATAAAATGTGCTTACGAAGATCAAAATAGGATTTTTAACATTACAAAAAGCATGGAAGTATAGTTGTATAAAAGGTAGTAATTTTTTTAGGGTTTTAACAAAAATTTTGATTTGTCAATTGAAACTAGAATAATTCCTGAAAACTTCATACGTCATTTTATGAGGTGTAATTCTAGTCCAGAATGATGATTCGTTTAATCTGCAAGAAATATTTGAAGCGCACGATAAAGTTCTTGTGACAGAATTTCCTTGCGACACCGACGATTGAACCCCAGTCCCGGCTGATTCCGGGCGCGGTTTTATCCATTCCGCTACCACAAGGTACACAATATGGATATTTAGACAATACTTGAAATAGACGCAGAAGATTAGTAGGTGAACTCTAAGAAAAGTTAAAGGAATACATATTACGCGTGTTTCCAAACGTTTTTCTGTCACGAACTGTGATCAGACACTTAGCCTAATTTCACCAAAGAAGTGTGTTTATCCGACAAGCCCCATCCCTTATCCTAGCGTTTCCTCAAGTTATGTAACTGCAAAAGTATTTATTGTGTGTTAGTGATATTTTTAATTCCAACTAGAAAAATACTTGAAAATTTAAAAATTAGTTTGGTTTTACTTTCGCTTCAGTTGACTCGTTACTTCTTTTTTATGCGGTTGAATTGTAGTCTAGAATTATGATTTGTTTAATCTGTAAGATAAAATACTCGAAGCGGACGCTAGGAAAACGCTTAGATTGGAGAGATCGGATGAAACTTGGTGGGAAGAATAAGCACAAGTCCTAGATACGTGATTGACATAATCGGACTGGATCCGCTCTCTTTGGGGGAGTTGGGAGGAGTGGGGTTGCTAGGAAGATGAAAATTGGTAGGCGTGTCGGAGGCCTGCATAAATTGACTTGATAACAGTCATTTCCCCGATTCGACCATCTTGGAGGGGGGGGGGGCTGGAGGGATGGGAAATCATGAAAATTGAGGTATGTTTATCTTACGAATGGGTGATCGTATCTTGATGAAAGTTTATATATAGAAAGATCTCATGTCTCAGATGCTCCATTTTCGGTTCGAATTGGATCCGTGGACACAGGGGGGTGGAAGGGAAAATGAAAATCTCAGAAAACACTTAGAGTGGAGAGGTTGGGATGAAACTTGATGGGAAGAATAAGCACAAGTTCTAGATACGTGATTGGATCCGCTCTCTTTGGGGAGTTGGGAGGGGGATTTCCAGAGCTTTGGCGAGTTCAGTGCTTCTGGACGTGCTAGGACAATGAAAATTGGTATGCGTGTCAGGGACCTGTACAAATTGACTTGATAACAGTCGTTCCCCGATTCAACCATCTGGGGGGCTGGAGGGACAGGAAAAGTTGGAAAAAATGTGGTATTTTTATCTTACAAATGGGTGATCGGATCTTAATGAAATTTTATATTCAGAAGGACCTCGGGCCTCAGAGTTCTTATTTTAAATTTAGACCGGATCCAGTGATATGGGGGGAGTTGGAGGGGGAAACCTTAAATCTTGGGACACGCTTAGAGTGGAGAGATCGGGATGAAGCTTTGTGGGAAGAATAAGCACTAGTCCTAGATACGTGATTGACATAATCAGACTGGATCCGCTCTCTTCGGAGGAGTTGTAAAGCGTTCAGCTCCAATTAATTCGTCTCTTCGGCTGCGTGACCTCATTTCTCATTATAAAAAAATATTTTGCTTTCATTTAATGTTAACCTCCAAAATCCTTGTACAAAACTTGTTTACTCAATTCACACAATTCCTATCAACCAATCTCAAGTGTTATCGGTGGAATCTGGTGTTACACTCCAAGCTCTTAAGCAAGTAAATAAGTCTGAGTTTCTCGATAGTGATGGTCTTTGCTTCAATTTTTTGCTTATGATTGTCCTGAACTACTGAATCATTTGCAGTTATTGTTTCAGATGTGTTTGGCACAGTTCATTGTGCTAAATAGTTTTTTGTCCGGTTGTATATCTCCCATAGTTAAGAGGGGTAGTGACCTCAGTGCTTGCTGTAATTACTGTCATATCACTGTGTCTTGTTTTGTTAGTAAGCTATTTGAATATGTACTGCTACCAGCCATTAACTCCAAGTGCAATTTTACGCCCTTCCAGCTTGGTTTTAGAAAAGGTATTGGCTGCATTCAAGCTCACCATAGGCATTAGTCACGTTGCATATGCTGATGATGCTCTGCTTCTTAGCCGGACAAAACATAGTCTAATTACCAACTTTGACCGGTTTTCAGGCGCACTATCCGCAGTAGGCCTTTCAGTTAATCCCTCCAAATGTGAGTTTTGTGTTTTGGGAGTCCTCCTCCAGCATCACCTCTTTGCTTGGGTTCTTCAACTATACCGTGTTCAGCAAGTATTAAATGGTTGTGTCTCACTTTTTCCACGTCACTTTCATCTACTTGCTCCGCTATTACGTCCAGCGTGCTGAAAAGTATGCGGGTTGGTACGGAAAAATTTCACCAAATTGTGGTCGGTATAACCGAAAAGGACTATGCCGTCTTTATTCTAGTTTTTGTGCCCCTGCTGTTTTTTTTATTTTTCTGGTTTTGCTTTCCTCCTTCGCAAGAAGGATACAAAGAAAATACACTCAGGATATTTTCAGTATTGCAAGTATTTGCTGCGTCTGCCTCGGTGGTATCGGAATCATACAGTCGTTTCTAAATTTGACATCGTTGATGCGCCCTCGCGACTGAAACAATTATTTACAGATTTATCTCTTAGAACTCAGCAAATGATTGGTATTTTGGACCCTCTTTGGCCATTTTTTGAATTAAGGTAATTCATTTATGTTGTATGTTGTTATGTTATTTGTGTTATTATGTTTTTTTCTTTTTTTTCCTTTTTTGTGTGTTTACCCACAGTTTTATGTATTTTGTGGGTTGTAAATAAATTATTATTATTATTATTATTGTATTTGCAAGTTTTTCTTTGTAATAATTGCCAATAAACAAAGAATAGCAAGATCGATAAATCTAGTACCGAGTCTAATTTTAGGTTCCTACCTCGTCACAAGTGCCATATGAGCTCTTGGCTCTTGGTTCTTCCGACCTCGTCATATGAGCTCTTGGCTCTTGTTCATGAGCACCAATTTGGATTTCGTTCAAAGAATTCTGACGAACAGGCTTGTATTGGCCTTCTCAATTTTGTGAATTACGCTTTAGACTTGAAGAAAACGCCAACGGCAATTTTTTTTGGATGTGAGAAAAGCTTTTGACAGTTTGTCCCATGATATTCTTCTTGCAAAATTTTCGCATTTTGGTGTTCGGGGAGAAGCATTAGAATGGTTACAATCTTATCTACATGGCCGGTTTATTCCTTTTGATCCGGTGTCTGATATTAAGGCGGAAGTAGGCTTTGGAATTCCACAAGGGTCTAGCCTTGGTCCTTTGCTTTACATTATATATGCCAATGACTTATAAGAGATTCTCCAAGGTCCATTTGTTGCAATATATGTCACCCAGATGAGTTGCATATCCTAATTCAATATATATTGAACAAAATGTTGATTTATTTGCATTTGCTGATAATAGTGCGCTTGTTTGTGCCGAGCGGGGTCAAAATAATTTGGCAATAAATTTTCAAATATTGATGGACAGAGCTTATGAGTGGTTTGAAGCGAATTGTCTCGCTCGTAATGTTTCCAAGTCTCAATTTTTGTTATTTTCCAGAATTTGCTTGCAATATCCTGGTTTGAATTTTATTCCAAGTTCTAAAGGTATTATTTTTAGATCACAAAATAGGTTTGTTAGGTTTTTAGGTCTCCTTGTCGATGAGAATCATTTTCATTTAAGAACCATATTAACCTTATCTGGCTAAAAGTGTCAAGAATCTTAGGTATGATAAGTAAGCTAAGGTGTATTTTTCCTGGATTTATTTTAAAGCTTCTTTATAATTCTCTCATACAGCCGTACATAAATTACTGCTCTATTGTTTGGATGAGTACTTTCCCATCCCTATTAAAACCACTTTCTCTTCTTCATGAAAAGGCCCGTCAGTTAGTTTCAGAAGCGAATAGTATGTCAACAAATTATCTCCCAAGGTTCCGTCCATAGTATTTCCTATCTTGTGCTATTTTTATTTATAAATATCTTCATGGTCAATTTGCCTCTTGTTTTTCGAAATTGTTACATCCTGAGTTAGTGTAAATCTTCATGGAATTCGTATCTTTGAAATTGATTTGTGTTTAGAACTCCAAACATGAAGTCTGATTTTACGCATGTAGTAGGGTTTGGAATCCCTGCCGAAGAATATCAGAGATTGCCACTCCATCTGGGTGAATGAAAAGATTAATGAAAAGTCATTTGCGTCAATTTTTCTTCTTATTCTTCTTATACATATATATATATATATATATATATATATATATATATATATATATATATATATATATATATATATATATATATATATATATATATATATATATATATATATATATATATATATATATATATATATATATGTATATATATATATGTATATATATGTATATATATATATATATATATATATATATATACATATATATATATATATATATATATATATATATATATATATATATATATATATATATATATATATATATATATATATATATAAGTAATATATGTTTGCCACTTCAATTGAGCGTAAAAAAAGGTTTGATAGAACTATTTGCATTTTTCAGTTTTTGTTTTTTGTTATTTTTTTCTTTCCGTGTTTATTTCCCTTGTCTTGTATTATGAATCCTAATAGATATGACTGTGATGTTTTTCCCTACGTATACTGGCCATGGACCCTTTTGTGGGGATATTAAAAAGATGCATATATTGACTATTCGATATGAATAAAGTTTATGTTTAAGTTGCTTAAATCGGACAGAAGTTATTCCGTATATGAGGGAGGACACCACCCCCTCAATACCTTGATCTCTACGCTAAAGCTTGACTTTATCTCCCAATTCTTTAAGAACGACTCCTGAAAAACAAGGGTCGTTAAATTGGAGTAATTAGATTTTTTAAAATACTAAAAAAGTTTAACCTTAAGAACGAAATATTGAGGAGAAGGTATCCTCCCTCTTATATGGAATAATATCTGTTTGTTTTAGGTTCTAATGTTGCTCTTTACTTTCAGTTGAAAAAACTTGTTCATTTAAAGTTAATCTAAAGTGAAAAATATACTCACTGACTCCAAGAGTGGCGGACGAAGTCAGTGTTGAAAATGCTAGATTGTAGGATTCGTAGCTGGGATTTTGAACTTACGCGCTTCGTAGCTCTTGATTACTGTTCTTTGAATGTAACGAATTGCATCAAGCTATTTATTTTGTTTTTTAGGAGCTTATCGAACGTTGCGCTGCTTTTTCTGTGAAAGCCGATGCCATCGGCGTGATGAATCGCTTAATGGTTGAATTAACCGACCAAACCAAGAAAGTTGAAGATACGCTCTCGTATTGTGACGAGCTTTTGAAGGTAATTCGTTTTCTGTAGCATTTTGAATGACTTACTGTATTGAAAGATTTCTGAACCCCTTATAACCTCCCTTCTGGTTTCTTTCCTTTTTCTTTATTTTGTTGTTGATGCATAGTTAGTTAAACTTCAACAACGTAAACTTCAACGTCAGTTTGGGGTCTTTTTGGGATTTTATACGGGACAGTTTGTTGCGGGCGAGAAGGTAGGATTCGGGGATGATGGAACGTAATCGATTAACATATAGGGTCTTCGTACTGAAACGAAGGTACAGGAGGCTCCTTCTCTCGGCCAAAGTGGTGAGCTTGAACTCACCTAGTAGATAATGATATGGAACCTTCCCTTCACCATTTATGATTCTTTCAAGTGCTCATTTTTGGACATTTTTAATCTTTTAAATATGCTCTGTAAAAGATCGAAACGCCAAACTGGACAAGCAAACTCCAGGATTGACCGAATAAAAGAACAATAAAGTTGGAGAAGATCCTTAGGGGAGCAAGAAAATTTTATCAAAAGTTTAGAAGGGAAACCGAAGGGGAAGCTTGTTTGAGGATGTTTTGAACATGGGCATCCCACTTCAAGTCAGCAGTAATTGTTACCCCAAGTAGTTTAATGCATGTGGCAGAGATTTTTGGGAGGAATGGGGCTTGTGAAAGAAGGGGGCGATTTTAAAAAGAATTAACTGTCATAACTGACGGTTTATTAGCGTTAACTTTCATCTTCAACAAAGAACCTGTGTGACATCGTCAAGTAATGGCATAATTGAGCTTTTAATATCTCGTCGACAAACCTCAAGTGTAGACAGGTCGTCCACGTACTTCCATCGCTCTGTGTGGTCATTCATGAACCTTTTAACCATTATAAGGAATAAAATTCGACTCATTATGATTCCCTGGGGGACCTCACAAAAGATAGGAAGGGGATCGGAACAAACATTTTTATATTTAAGAACTTGAGAGTTATTTGTTGAAAAGGAGTCAATAATTTTCGCTGGAAAGGGACTCACTTGAAACTCCATCAGCAGTTTAATTACAAGGATATTGTGGTCAATTAGGGTGACCGCTTTCTGAATATCAATTATTAAAAGATTCAACCATGTATCAGGATTTTCAAGGTTTTTAAGAATGGTGTCAAGAAGACTAACAAGGTAGTGTGAAGCAGATGTCTCCTTCAGGTTTCCAAACTGTTGTAAGTCAATAAGTTCAAGAATCTCTGCCTTTAACCAATTACCTAAGAAACCTTCGTTCATTTTTGAGAAAACTGGGGTCAAGTTGATTGGTTGTACTCCAGCAAAATCGTTCAGCCCTCCCTTCTTAGTAATATAGCCTAGCTTCCAGTACGACGGGTGACATCTGGAATTACTAATGTCATAGGCAGCGCACTAGCGCACCCTAAGTAAAGAACGTTGTTGGCACAATGTATTATTTATTTATTTTTTTTTGTTTTTTTTTTTAGACCAGGGCACTTCGTATAGAAGGAGTTGCCGTTGAAACTTCGAAAAGGGCTCATTCGATTGGAAATTGAAATTGATAGTGCGCTTTTTAATAGTCGAAAGTGATTTGAGGACAACTAACTCCTCTCCCAGGCCCACCATTTCCCCAAACACATCCGGTCAAAATTTTGAGATAGCCATTTTGTTCTACATTGTTGAAAGGTCTGGAAACTATGTCTTTTTGGATGACAACCTCCCCAAAGCCCTCAGGGCAAGGGTCGTAAGTTATGCCTTAGGGGCATATAATGTTTGCCATAGAAACTTCAAAAGTACTCATTCGATTGCAAACTGAGAGGGATAGTGCTCTTTTTATGGCACTTGGTATTAACCAAGTGACATATAGCAATCGCAAATTCTGTCGGTCTGTTGGTCCTGGTTTTGCTACTTTAGGCACTTCCAGGTAAGCTAGGACGAGGAAGTTTGGCTGGCGTATCAGGGACCGGACCAGATTAAAATAGAAATAGTCTTTATCCCGATTTGACCATCTGGGGGGGGGGGAGTGGGGGCCCGTTAATTTGAAAAAATTAAAATTTGAAGTATTTTTAACTTACGAACGGCTGATCAGATTTTAATGAAATTTGATGTTTGGAAGCATATCGTGTCTCAGAGCTGTTATTTTAAATCCCGACCGGATCTGATGACATTGGGGGGGATTTGGGAGGGGGAAACCTAAAATCTTGGAAAATACTTAGAGTGGAGGGATCGGGATGAAACCTGGTGGGAATTTTAAACACAAGTCCTAGATACATGATTGACATAACCGGAACGGATCCGCCCCCTTTTGGGTAGATGGGGGGGGGGATTAATTCTGAAAAATCAGAAAAAATGAGATATTTTTAACTTACGAACGGGTGATCGGATCTCAATGAAATTTGATATTTAGAAGGATATCGTGTCTCAGAGCTCTTATTTTAAATCCCGACCGGATCTGGTGACATTGGAGGGGGGAGTTGGGAGGGGGAAACCTAAAATCTTGGAAAACACTTAGAGTGGAGGGATCGGGATGAAACTTGGTGGGAAAAATAAGCACAAGTCCTAGATACATGATTGGCATAACCGGAACGGATCCACTTTCTTTGGGGTAGTTGGGGGGGGGGGGGGTAATTATTAAAAATTAGAAAAAAATGAGGTACTTTTAACTTACGAACGGGTGATCGGATCTCAATGAAATTTGATATTTAGAAGGATATCGTGTCTCAAAGCTCTTATTTTAAATCCCGACCGGATCTGGTAACATTGGGGGGAGTTTGCGGTGGGGGAACGTAAAATCATGGAAAACGCTTAGATTGGAGGGATCGGGATGAAACTTGGTGGGAAAAATAAGCAGTAGTCTTAGATACGTAATTTACATAATTGGAGCGGATCCGCACTATGGGGGGGAGGGGGTTAATTCTGAAAAATTAGAAAAAATGAAATATTTTTAACTTACGAAGGAGTGATCGGATCTTCATGAAACTTCATATTTAGAAGGACCTCGTAACTCAGATCTCAACCGGATCCAGCGTCATTGGGGGGGGGGGCAGTTGGGGGGACCAGAAATCTTAGAAAATACTTAAAGCGGAGAGATCAGGATGAAACTGGATGGGAAGAGTAAAAACCTGTCTAAGGTACGTGAATGACATAACCGAACCGGATCTGCTCTCTTTGGTGGAGTTGGGGGGGGATCTTCATGAAACTTCATATTTAGAAGGACCTCGTAACTCAGATCTCAACCGGATCCAGCGTCATTGGGGGGGGGGGCAGTTGGGGGGACCAGAAATCTTAGAAAATACTTAAAGCGGAGAGATCAGGATGAAACTGGATGGGAAGAGTAAAAACCTGTCTAAGGTACGTGAATAACATAACCGAACCGGATCTGCTCTCTTTGGTGGAGTTGGGGGGGGGGGTAATTTTGAAAATTGAAGTGTTTGTAACTTACGAAAGGGTGACCAGATCTTAATGAAATTTGATATTTAGAAGGATCTTATGCTTTAAAGCTCTAATTTTAAAGCTCCAACTTACGAGTGGGTGATCGGATCTTAATTTATTTTGGTATTTAGAAGGACATCGCTCTTATTTTAAATCCTGACCGGCATTAAGTCTCTGATTTTCCATTTAAATCAATCTATTGATTCTTAGAATTTTGTTGGAGCTCATACCATATGAGCTCTTGGCTCTTAGCTCTTCTTGCCTCGTCACAAGTGCCATATGAGCTCTTAGTTCTTGTTGAATGTGATCTGAGGGCAAATGCCCCTTCTTCCCTCCCGACCGTCATTTCCTCAAACACTTCCGATCAAAAATTCCGATATAGCCATTTTCCTCAACGTAGTTTAAAGATCCATAAATTTTGTTTCGGGGATTACACCCCCCCCCCCTACAGCCCTTAGGGCAAGGGTTGCAAGTTATGCCCTGGGGGCATATAAGCGTTTTATAGATAGCGTTTTCGTAGAAACTTCAAAAAGGGTTGATTTGATTGGAAATTTAGAGGGCTAGCGCTCTGTTTGATAGTCGAAAGTGATTGGAGGGCAAATACCCCCCTCCCTCCTCACGGCCATCATTTCCTCAAACAGCTCCGATCAAAATTTTGATATAGCCATTTTGTTCGACATAGTTTAAAGGTCCGGAAATTGTGTCTTTGACGGTAATAACCCCCCCCCCCCGCCCCACAGCCCTCAGGGCAAGGATTGTAGGTTATGCCCTTCGAGCATATAAGATTTTTATCGAAAGCGTTGTCGTAGAAACTCGAAAAAGGGCTCATTTGATTGGAAATTGAAAGGGCTAGTGGCCTTTGTATAAGTCGAAAGTGATCGGAGGGCAAATCCCCCCCACCACGCCCATCATTTCCCCAAACGCTTCCAATCAAAATTTTGAGATAATCATTTTATTAAAAGTAGTTAAAAGGCCCAGAAATTATGTCTTTGAGGATGACAACCCCATCCCTCAGGGCAAGGGTTGTAAGTTGTGCTCTGGGGGCGTATAAGGTTTCTATAGAAAGTGTGGTCGTATAAGCTTCGGAGGGGGCTCATTGGATTGGTAATCAGAAGCTCTAGTGCCCTTTTTAAGAGTCAAAGTGATCGGAGGACAGCTACCCCTCTCCCACACACACACACACGTCGTATTGTCCCTAGATGCATCTAATTGAAATTTTGAGATAACCATTTTATTCAAAATAGTCCAATATTATGTAGCAAGGCTTTTGGAGTTGAAACAAACCCCCAGAGCTTTATGGAAGAGATGGCAACAAGGCTTTGTAGAAGAGATGGTTGTATAGACTTTAGAGGAGGCTCATTTGGTTGAAAATTAGAAGTTCTAACTCTGTTTTAAGAGTCAAAAGTGATGGAGGACAGCTGGCTTCTCCCTCCCCCGGCTATACCTCTTCACCAAACGAATCTGTTTAAAATTGTGCGATAGTGATTTTGCTCAAAATAGTCCAAAGAAAATATAGCAATGCCTTTAGGGCTGACACAACCCCCCAATCCCCAGGGGATAGGGTTGTAAGTCATGCTCTGGGGCATATAATATTTTTATGGAATTGGTGGTCGTGTAATCTTCATATGGACCCATTTGATTTGAAATGTGAAGTTATTGTGCCATTTTAAGAGTCAAAGTGATTTGAGAGCAACCAGCCCCCCCCCCTCCACGCTCACCATTTCCCTCAACTCTTCCTATCAAAATTCGGAGATAACAATTTTGTTTAATGTTGTTGAAGGGTCTGGAAATTATATCTTAAGGAAGACACCCCCTCCCTACAGGTCTGACGGCAAGGGTTGTAAGTTGTGCCTTGGAGGCATATAAGGCTCTTGTACAAAGGGTAAGCGTATGTGCTTTCGAGGGGACTCATTGGATTGTTAATCATAAGTTCTAGTGCTCTTTTTAAGAGGCAAAGTGATCAGAGCACAGCTACCCCCTCCCCCAAACACACAAACACGTCGTGTTTTCCCGAGATTGCATCCAATGAAAATTTTGAGACAGTCCTTTTATTCAAAATAGTCCAAAGATCATATAACAAGGCTTTTTGGGTTGGTACAAACTACCAGGGCCTGAGTGTGAGGGTTGTAAGTTATGACCCCGGGGCATTTAAGGTTCCCATGGTAGGGATGGGTGTATAAACTTTAGAGGTGGCTCATTTGGTTGAAAGTTCTAGTTTCCTTATTAGAGTCGACAGTGACGGAGGTCAACTAGCCTTTCCCCCCAAATACCTCTTTTTTCACCAAACGTATCTTATTAAAATTAAGCGATAAGAATTTTGTTCAAGATACTCCAAAAAAAAACATATAACAATGTCTCTGGGTGTACAACCTCCTGGAGCCCTGGGGCAAGGGATTTAAGTTATGCCCTGGGGCCATATAAAGGTTTTTATGGAATGTTTGTAAAAGTATTCATGTTTGACTTCTACTTTGCCAAAATACAGAGGGCGTTAAGATAAGTCTTTCAGTGAATGTTGAAGGGAATGTTGAACTAAATCATGACATGTTATGTGTATATGGGTTGTCAAAAGGGTGTACCTCAGGAATGACTGAGTATATTAATTTTGGTATTTTCAGGAAATGATAAGGGAGATGATCAATTGACCAAAAAGGCAATATTTGCACGCTTCTACTACTATAAATACTGCTGCTTCTACTGCTTTCACAAGTACTACTACTTCTGTCACTACTATCGCTACAAATAATACTTCTGTAGCGAATACTACTGAGGCTGAGGTATTGAAAAAATATACGAGGGAACGTTGAGGGGAAAGTTGAACTAAATCAAAACATACTGTGTGTATAGAGATTGCTGATACGGGCGTATCAGCATTGTTTTTGGACCGGCTTATCACATCAAGAGGAAACGTCAGGGGCATCATGAGTGGGATGTTCAGTTGACCAAAAGGCAAAATGCACCTGCTACTGCTGCTATTAATACTGCTGCTAGTACTGTTACTACTAATAAATATAAACTATTCTTGCTACTGCTTTTCCTACTACCACTACTACTACTATGTTACTAGTAACATTAAGGCTAGACGTATGAAGATGAAAAGTTGACAGAATATTGAGGGGGAATTTGGATAATTTTTGCATGTAAGAACTCTCAGACCAGTTACACTGGCGAGGTAGCCAGGGGAGATAAAGTGCAAGGGATGGGGAAAAGGTTACCTGGTAACTCGGAAAGAAGTCAAATTGGGAGTGGTCTTTATAGGGAGGAATGGTAAAGAAAGATGATGCTGGGAGAGGGAAGTACGATGAAGAGTGTCTGAGAGAGGAGGGTTTGGGTTTGTTTCGGCAAATAACGGGTGGAGTCCGGAACCAGTCGGTAACTTCTTGGACGCACGAGAGGAATGGAATGTGAGTAAGGAGGTTTTTGGGAGTTTTTAGGAGGAATGTGAGTAAGGGGGTGTTTGGGGATGGTCTGAACCGAGTAGTGATTTAGGGGTTGGGTTAACTGGAACACGCGTAAGTAGCTGGGGCGAAAGATTGTTTTGAGTGATTGATTCCTGTAGTTTATTGCTCTGCATCGGGTATAAAAGAGGATAAGGCTGGAAGTCGAATCGAACACGAGCTAGGGGAAGAGGGGTCGTGGATACTTCCAGTGTCGCCCAGAAAAAAAGTTTGGGTTTTAAACCTACCCTCCAATCCTGATGATATAAAGGAAGAAAACGATCAAAAATGGGGTTTTAAAGGCCAAACGAAAATACTGAAGAAAACACAGGGTACGAATATTTCGAGAGAAAAAACCGACTTTCTTCTTCAGTGCGAACAAAATAATATAATCAGGCAAAAGCAAAAACCAAAAAACAAACGCGGAAGGTACAACAAAACCAATTAAAAAAACCAATAAAAAAACGCCAAAAAATTAAAGATAAATAGAATTCAATGAAAAATCAAAAACTATTAGAATTAAAATCAAAACTTAACAACAGTAAATTGAGTTATTCGCCAATATCCGCGATTTACACAAAATCCAAACAAATATAAACTGCCATTGGTGGATACTAACGAACAACTCGTTAGTTGTTCACTAGGCGGTTGCTCTCTCGAAATATTCGCTTTCTGTGTTTTCTTAAGTATTTTCGTTTGGCCTTTAAAAGCCCAGTTTTTGATCGTTTTCTTCTTTTATGTTATGGCTGGCCAATATGGTTTAAGAAATTATCTTCACCCTGATGATCGTAGGCCACATTTTGTGGCCTGTGGTCACATGCGGTCTTCTTTGTTTCTAGTGTTACAAGATCTTTGATTATGTATTTTTTATACTTTCAGTTAGACGAAGAAAAAGAAGCAGCTTATCATAAAGCCATTGGAAAAAGACCACCCTCAATGGTTTTGGCTGAAATTCGCCATGAAATGGAAAAATATAGGAATGCTCACAAAAAAGCCTCTGTTTCTAATGACTTGCTCCACAAGGCTTCAGCTGCTCAAATAGCCAATTTGAAGATTTTGAGTCAGCCCCTTGATGAAATTGAAGAGCAACTGCCATCTTTAGGTCGCCTGCGCAGTAAGTGTATACTCAAAGCACATACCCAGGCTAGGCCCATGTGCACGACCTCCCTGAATTTGTAGTTTTTTTTTTTGTAATTTGTATTGTTCTTTTGCTGTTTTGACAATGCTGTTTATAGGCAATTTTTAGGCCAAATTTTACTCTTAATTGTACCTAAAACATGAAACATCAAGCCTTATGGAAGGCAGGCGTGAAAACTTAGTAATTGCTTTTTACTGTAACTCTAAAATTAGTCATTAAACAGCCCTCTACGATGTTCCAGTATCCCACTATCTGAGGAAAAGAAAAAAACAAAAATAAATGCCGTATATGAAGAATATCGTGGTTGCAGCCACTTCTCTTGATGTTCAAACCAGTATATTTTCCTTGTTATTCAAGCCAAGGGATAGTTAGTTTCCTATACAGGAGTATTGGACAAGGCGGTTCTAATAGTATCCACTTTTTTTTTATCTGACTCTATTTTTAGGAGTTATAGGCTATTTTGTTTTTACCATAGGATGAGATCGTCTCTTACTAGGTTGCTAGCTACCGCTGCAACCTGGAAAGAGAGGTCGTAATGATTGTTAATTAAACTTAGATTGTCCAAAGATTGTATACCTTACCTTTCGGCGCTTGTTTTTAATTGACTGTTTTACTATTTCTTTATGGCCGAAAATTCATGGTTTACTATAGATTTGCCAACATTGATATTTGACCAATAAAACTTAACAGTCTGATTCTATAAGTTTTTTTTCAAGGCAAGGTATACATGCATACCTGCACAAAGTAGACGCGGGTGGGAAAATCCCGGGTTAAACTTTAATGTATCTATGTAAGATATTTGTTTTTGAAAGAGGGTATGTATTGGTGGCCGATGTCTGCCAAACAGCCAAAAATAGGCATTAAATAACAATTAGGCAAGAAGGTATGAGATATCCATGAGGATTGGTTCCGGAGATCGTAGCTAGTATATAAATTTTGGTATTTAAATGAAGTATTCAAATTGTAAGCTATTTTCTCCAAAGAAAAAAGAAGTGTCATGTTTTAGGGCATTTTTATTCGAAAAACGGAAGTTAATTTAGGGTCGGTAGTGACAAGCTTTATTTTATTTTTGTTTAAGTAAGTGGAGGCATTAGATTAAAAATAAGTATAATATGTGGAATTTTAATTCCAAGCATTAACGGACGAATTGGGGGGAAATAAGGTTGTCATGTGGCATAAAGACTTATTTTTCACTACCTGCCTATTAGGAAAGTACAGAACCTAAAATATTCAAAGATTGTCGCTCAATCGAAGAATCTTAGGTAAAATTGTAGTAGAAGCTGACTAGAACAAACAGTCGTCTAATTCTGAACCAACTTCCGTTCGCAAAGATGAGTTAGGATTGTAAAACAAGCACTGGTATGTTTCCTGAAAGCTTCAAATCAGTCCCCGAGTCATGAGACAAAACATGGAATACTTACCAAATTATGTATAAAATTTGTCACCTTTTAATGAAAGCTACTGACTGTAGGCGACATGTTTAAACTGTTTGCACTACTCACTTGCCTTCAGGCATAAAAAAGCAAAGACATATATTCTGATTATCAGAGACCTACTGACTGATGTTGTAAACTCTCCGGAGAAGTAAGCGCTTCTTTGTCATGTAATAAGTACTGTTTTAGGTAATAACGTCACTTCATTGTTTTCAAATGAGGCAATGACTTGGTGTTACATGCTCTTACCAATTATACTAAGTAAAATTTGCATATATACTAATGGGATAAAAAGTCAATGGGACATGCAAATCAGAAAACTTTTCAATGAAAACTTTACTATTAGAGATTAATTCAAGATTTGACGAGCATCCCTAGACTAGCGGTAGTCTTATGTACCCAGTTTTTGATAATTTTTGCTTTCGAAATGAAATATATTCTTGAAATTCATTTCTTTGTCCTTTGTAAAATTTGGAAGGCAGAAAAATTGCGTTTTTTTTTGCTGAGATTCAGCCGTATGTTTACGCGCAAATTTTGCATGTCTTGGCAGTGAACTTAAGATTAATGTGAACTCTGCAATTTTCTTGTAAGCTAAAAAAAGCGAATTTCAAAAACGTAATTCGTAAAAAACAAATAAATATATATATATATATATATATATATATATATATATATATATATATATATATATATATATATATATATATATATATATATATATATATATATATATATATACCTCTTCCTAGCTAATTTATCTACTATGGGCTGCCCCCCCGTAGTAGCATAATATTTGTAGGCATGAATATATAATGAGTCGGAGGTAATAGGCTTGGGACTGTCTGTGCAGGATTTCGACTCTTGTTGATAGAAGAGCATCGCCAAGTGCTGAAAACCATGTTGTGACCAAGATGGGCCCAGGATTGCACAAAGCCTCCAACTTACTGGAGGTCCCAGGGACTTCTTGCTGTCCGGTTCTAAGCCGGCTTAAGCGCTTCGGTGTAGACTTGAGAAGATATGTTGGTCCCCATCCTGCACTGGTATCCGGGATCACTGCTTTTCTTGAGGCCAAAATAATTTCAAAGATTTAAAAAACATGAAAATTGGAACTTGGAATGTTACGACGTTAAAAAATGACTATCGCATCGACATTTTGACTGACGAATTCAGACGGTTTGAACTGGATTTATTAGGAGTTTCAGAAACTCATATCCCAGGGGTAGGAAGCATGAAATTAGGTGACATAGAATTTGTTTACTCAGGAAGGAAGGATGGGGTACATAGACAGGGAGTAGGGCTCATGATGAATAAGGAAGCTGCTAAGTCTTGTTTAGGCTGGGAAGGTATTAATAATAGGATACTAATTGCTCATTTTATGACTAAAAAGTTTAGGGTATCAGTTATAGTAGTATATGCCCCCATTGAACCAACTGATGGAGATACTAGTGACTCAGATGAATTTTACTTACAGTTACAGGAGCAAATAGACAGGGTACCAGGTAGAAATATGGTGTTTTTGCTAGGAGATTTTAATGCCCAGGTTGGTAGAAATAGGGATAGATGGTATCCTAGCCTAGGTAATTTTGGTGTAGGAAAAGAAAACAGTAATGGCTATAGGCTTTTGCAATTTTGTAGGTATAACAACCTAGTTATAACCAATACGGTGTTTGGTCACAAAATGGCCCATAAGTTGACATGGTATTCACGTGATGGTAAGACAGCAAACCTTATTGATTATGTTATTGTAAACAGAAGACTAGCAGGAT
The DNA here is from genome assembly GCF_032884065.1 of Artemia franciscana. NCBI lineage: Eukaryota > Metazoa > Arthropoda > Branchiopoda > Anostraca > Artemiidae > Artemia > Artemia franciscana. The sequence goes on from NC_088868.1 coordinate 20,827,788, forward strand.
CAATACAAGATACTAGGGTGTATAGGAGTGCCGTTATTGATGTTAAAAGTAAAGATCACCATCTAGTAGTGTCTAAGGTTAATTTAAAGCTGAAATTTCGGAAGAGTAACTCCCTCCCGGAAAGTTATGATGTTGGTAGACTTCAGGATGAAAATTTGAGAAAAAAATTCCAGGAACAGTTGAGTACTAAACTTGAGGGTTTAAAATTTGACAATGTGGAAGATGGATGGAATAATTTCAGAAAAACAATTTGTGAAGTTGCTGATGGTGTCCTAGGGAAGAGTGCTAAGACAGCAACTAGGAATATTAGTGAAAAAGCTTTAGGTTTAATAGAGAGTAGAAGGGGTTTGTATAAGAATTATCTGAGCGATAGGTCGTATGAAAACAAAAGGAATGTAAAGAAAGTGGAGAAAGCATTAAAATATGAACTAAGGAGATGTGAAATGGAGGCGATGGATAAAATTGCTGAGGATCTGGAAGATGCGGCTAGACGGCATAATAGTAAAATATTATACTGGCATGTTAATAAATTGAAAGGGAGTAGCCGATCCGGACTAGTCCCAGTTAAAGATAGAAATGGGGTCACAATTAGTGATAAGGAAAAAGTTAAAGAAAGATGGGTGGAACATTTTGAAAATGTGCTAAACCGAGATACAGTTGCAGGAAAAGATATAGATGAAAATGAAAAAGTTTGTGATACCTTGGATGTGAAGGAAGATTTGTTTAGTGAGGAAGAATTAGCGACAGTACTAGAAGGATTAAAAAATAATAAGGCCCCAGGTGCTGATAGTATGATTAATGAGTTCCTTAAATATGGTGGCTCTGAGGTTAGGAATAAGCTACTGAAGATTATGAACATGATTTTTGAAAAAGGGGAAGTACCCAATGATTTTAGGAAAACCTTAATTAAACCACTGTATAAGAAAGGTGACAAGAGTGAATGTCGGAATTATCGAGGCATTAGTCTGGTCTCTGTAGGTAGCAAATTACTGAGTAATATGATACTTTTTAGACTGAGACATGCTGTAGACAAAGTTTTAAGGGAAGAACAATGCGGTTTTAGAAAAGGTAGAGGATGTGTCGACCATGTTTTCACTCTTAGGTTAATAATTGAGAAGTCCCTTCGTTGTCAAACACCTTTGGTCCTTAGTTTTATCGATTATGAGCAAGCTTTCGATTCTGTTGATAGAACAGCGTTAACAAAGGTCTTATCGTTATATGGTATACCAGAAAAATACATTAAAGTGATTTGCGCTATGTACGAGAATAATACTGCTGCGGTTAAGGTAGGAAATGAGGTTAGCAACTGGTTTTGTATTAAATCAGGAGTTAAGCAGGGTTGTGTTCTATCCCCCTTTATATGGATCATTTTGATGGACTTCGTCTTAAGGAGCACAGGAAAGGCAATTGGAGACCATGGAATCGAATGGGGAGGAAGAACGCTCCTGGACTTAGATTATGCTGATGATTTAAGCATATTAGATGAAAGTGTGAGCAAAATGAATGAATTTTTAGAGGTTTTACGAGTTCAGGGTGCTAAAATAGGCTTGAAAATTAATGTTAAGAAGACTAAGTCACTAAGGTTAGGAATAAGTGAAGATGAACAGGTGACCTTAGGTAACGAAAAGATTGATCAGGTTGGGAGCTTCAGTTACCTTGGTAGTATTATTAGTAAAGATGGTGGGAGCAGTGAAGATGTTAAAAGTAGAATAGCTAAAGCTCAGGGTGTTTTTTCACAGTTAAAAAAAGTTTGGAAGAATAGAAAGATAAGCCTACAAACCAAGATTAGAATATTGGAAGCTACAGTGATGACAGTGGTCAAATATGGCTCTGAAGCATGGACACTCCGAAAAGCAGATGAAAATTTACTAGATGTTTTCCAGAGAAATTGCCTACGGATTGTTCTGGGTACCCGGCTGACTGACCGTATTTCAAACAGTAGGTTGTACGAAAAGTGTGGTTCAATCCCGCTTTCTGGGGCTATAATGAAAGAAAGGTTGAGATGGCTAGGCCACGTTCTACGGATGAAGGATGACAGATTACCGAAGATTGTCCTTTTTGGCCAACCGTCTGGGGCTACACGGAAAGCAGGTCGTCCTTGTCTGGGTTGGGAGGATGTCATAAATAAGGATTTAAAGGAAATGGGAACTTCCTGGGAGGGTGTAAAGAGGGAGGCTTTAAATAGATTAGGTTGGAGGAGGAGCGTGCGTAGCTGTGTTGGCCTCAGGCGGCTTGGTGCTGCAGTGAGTTATTAGTAGTAGTAGTATATATATATATATATATATATATATATATATATATATATATATATATATATATATATATATATATATATATATATATATATATATATATACTTTCGTTCAGTAAAGCAGATCTACGGGGAGATCATAAAACAGTTTTTTCAAAAGCACATTTGTTTATACCCCTCCCCCCCCCCTAAACGTTTTACTTGTGTGTACCTATGTCTATAAAATGTGTAATTCATTTCAGACACGCCCCGTGAGATGCATATGATGGATATGAATAGACTTTACTTGTGTGTACCTATGTATATAAAATGTGCAATTCATTTCAGACACGCCCCATGAGATGCATATGATGGAGATGAATAGACTTGTAAAAAAAGTGGAGGAAATGAAACGACAGCGGATTGTGTTCGCCCACCAACTAAGAGAAGCTTTACAGGCTGATGACCTTACCAAAAAACTTGCAGCACTGTCATCAGACAATAATCCAGAAACTTTATTTAAAGAAGAAATTCAAAAACATGATCAACAGGTACTCAATTTTGTCGTCTATACGGGAAAATTTTGTGTCTGCGTTTGTATGCGAAAAGACCGTGATCAAATAGCTTTTATGGTTGTCATTACTACTGCTAGTTTACCGCACCACCAAGCTGCCTGAGGCCAACACAGTTCCGCACGTTCCTCCTCCATCCCAGTAATTCAAAGCCTTCCTCTTTACATCCTCCGAGGAAATTCCGATTTGCCTTAAATCTGTCTTTATGAAATCCAAACCGCGGACGACCTGTTTTCTGTTTAGTCCTAGACGGTTAGCCGAAAAGGACAATCTTCGACAATCTGTCATACTTCATCCTCAGAACGTGCCCTAGCCATCTCAACCTTTCTCTTATTGTAGCCCTAGAAAGCGGGATTGAACCACACTTTTCGTATAGCCCATTTTTTTTTAAATTTGGTCAGTCAACTGGGTACCCAGAATAACCCGTAGGCAATTTCTCTGGAAAACATCTAGCGAATCTTCATCCGCTTCGGAGCATCCGCTTTTCGAAATTTTTATAATTTGGTATACCGGATTAATATAACGCAGCAGCAATGCCGCACTAAGGTATAAGCATGTCTTAGAAGTCACTTTGCCCGGAATTAAACTCACTAAATTTTTTTTTTTTAATGAGAGCCTGTAGGCGTTTATGGCACTTTCGCTTTAAGAAATTGTCTCCAATACTTTAACACAAAATTCTCTTTTATTTAGACGTAATTATTCCAAAATATTCCTTTGTATTCCTTTTAAAATGGTGTTTTCAAGTAATAAAGCTAGCATAAAAGGTATTGAAAGGAAAAGTTACTTGCCGTATTCTGATTTGGTTTGCATGAAGCGGATTGACGAGGAATGATTCCGGGTAAAACAAAAAACGTTCATCTATAAAAAGTGGAGCTAAACCTCCAATAGTTCACGACAGAATAACTAATAAAAACCAGGTTTCAATTTTTTTTTTTAACAAACCAATTTTTGGACACTGCCCTGTTTGTTTGCTTTTGTTGTTGTTGTTGTTTTTATCAATCCTGTTATGTTTCTCATGTTATGTATGGTGGTATTGCGATAATGCTACTAACTCTATTTCATACGTTCATCCTAGTCAGTGCTGTGTTGCGAGTAAACCAAACTTGTATTTTCAACAATTACTGAGCACTTCAGAATTTTTTAGCTAAATATATAGGCTATTTAGCTTATTTATGTAGCATAACATAAATCTGCATAACCTAACGTACGTAAATAGTAGAAAAGAGAAAAAGAAAAGCCAGTTTTTCTTCTACAATTAAAACGGTAGTCGCGCTGAAAGTATTTGTAATAAATAGACATATACCATTATTGTCGTATATGGAGGATTCGTTATCTAAGAAAACCAAGTCGATTTCCGAAGTATGGTATAACAAAATAGCTGTAATTTGATGTTTTGAATTGAATTGTTTAAATGTTTTGAATTGGTTCCTGGGTTTTTAGCGTTTGCTGAACTATTCTAAAAATGTAGTAAATGCAGCCGAAATGTATTTGACCTGGGTATTGGTTGGGATTGGGTTATTTGTTTTGGGCTAGTGTTTCAGCTTTTACCACAGAGTATTTGTAATTTTCATAGTGAATTGTTCCGCAACTTAGCTGTGGCAGTTGGAAGGGCTTCATGTTAAATTACATAAATTTAACAGGTCACCAGAGAAACGGAAATACGTGTCCCGATTTTGAATCTTCGTTAGTAGCCGCTTTCCTATGCAAAGAAAAAATTTGTCTTGTGTTTTTTTTTTGGGGGGGGGATATTGGTTCAGGCACTTTCTCAAGAAAGGTAAATTAGATCTCCATAAAGAGATGATAAAAAGCTTAAGATTTCAGTTTTAATTACGAGAGCTCGCCTCATTGTATTTGAAATTAAAAAAAAATGCTCTTTTGTTTATCTACCTAAGCGTTTTGGCTGGTTTAAGGTCAGTGTTGATTTCCCTCTACCTAAGTACAAGTTTCTTTCTGTCATTGTTAGAAAGGTTTCCCCTGATTTCTGTAAATGTCAGATAATGTAGAGTTTTAAAAAATGTCAGTCTAAATGATGAGATGCATGTATAAAAACTGATGACCCAAAAAAAGTGGGTAAAAAAAAAACTTGAAAGAAGTTTCCCAAAATATAAAATATAGAATTTTTATCACAATTTTCTCATAATCGAGAAACTAGAAGATTCATCGTGTTGCCTACTAAAATACAGCTCATATTCCATAACAGCACGCTCTTTTAGTATGCTTAAGAAAATTGCCTAAGGGTTTATTTTTAAGGGATATAACCTGTATCTAAGTAAGTTAGGTGATAAATATAAAGAAATAAAAAAAATAACCCGCAATTTGAGTGCTAGTTTTTAACGATGTATAAACTGGAATTATTCGCTTAGCCTTTTTAAATAGTAGTGTTACCCCTGGACGATATGCTCTTGGGGGATGTAGTCGAATATACTGACGAAATTGCATCCTGGGACATAGGTTGTCTTAAATTTTTGGAGCTTTGCTTGAAAGTAAATTTCTAAAGCCAATTTTTCAGAATAAATTCAGACTATCTTTTTTATTTTGATATTGTTCACACTTTTTGGTTATTCTTGCTATACAGAGGTTATGAAATCAGGCTATTCAGGCTTTGCTTGAAGTAGACTCTTTCATTTATTTGTGTGTATAAATAAAGTTATTTTCTCTCTTCTAGGTTCAACTGATTGAGCAAAATCTCTACGCTCAAGAAAACATATTGCAAGCATTAATAGAAACGAATGCAAGATTTGCTGATACACGGAAAGCTATTAATGATATCCTTGCAGCCAGAGATGACACTATAAAGGCTTTGATTGATGCGTATGATGTGTATGATGATCTTAGGGCAAAAACTGAAAGTGGAATTGAATTTTATAAGAAACTGGATGAGAATCTGGATAAGCTACAGAAAAGGCTGAGTAGTGTTTGCTCAGTGCAAGAAGAAGAAAGAGAAGAAACTTTGAAGAAGCGAGAATTGAAGAAGTTTTATGGCGAGACTGATTCTATGCCTGGAGCAAGACTAAAAGACTATTTATTTGCGAGAACTTCAGCGTCTTCTTACCCTGGTTTTCGACCATCTCCTCTTGGTGCTGAGAATCCTAGTGTGAAGGGATATCCTCTCGACTCATATGCAAGTAGTTCCTCCAGTGCAGCTCTTACTTATGCTTTTGAAAAAGTCAGTTTGGGTCAAGAATATCATTCTACTGCTAATAAAATGCCGTCGCAAAGTCCACTGAACTTGCCCTACCCTCCTGGCTCGGAAATGCCTACGATGTCCCCAGGGTCTGTCGCTACGTTGGATTCAAGAATGAAATATAGTGCTGCGTTTTCTCCTCCAACTCAAAATCAAGTTCTTAAATATGGAGCAGAAATGGAACCCGTTAAGTACTCTGCCCCGACAAGCGTCCCATATCAGCCATATCCATCCACTATGTCACACACAGCTGTTGGGTATTTACCTCATGGAAGCTATTATAATTCTTTGCCTGCTGGCAACTTGAGAACAGGCAACCCAAGTTCTGAGTCCCCTTTCTTTTCATCATCTTCCAATCAGCCAGTACATGATAAGTTTGTGGCCCAACAATCAAATCTTAACCAGCCGTACGAACAACCAAAATCAGCAGCGGGTATTTACCAAGGTGGTTTTCCAGATTGGCGAGTGGCTAGTTCACACCCACAGGCTGCCACTTTTACGTCTATTCCAAGCCACTCTTCTGTACCTGTGCCTTCTATGTATCCAAACAAGGAATATCAGCAGCAATATAATATGAATGAAACTCGTCAGATACATCAGGTTACAAGTCCTGGATCAGTTACCAGCTATTCAAGAATGCCCTTGTCTCCTATGGTTGTGAGCATCCCTAGCTCCACTCCATATTCTGTTACTTTTGGGCAACATCAGCCCACTGCACAGGTACCAGGGCTACCTCAGAATACACCCGCCTCTTTAAATTTATCTACAAATGTAACATTTAGTACGAGTACTGTAAGCATATCTCAACCTTCTACTTATCAATACTCGCAAGTGGCAAGTAATTACCCTTATAGTCAGTGTTCAACCCCAAGTATGCAGGTGACGCCGCTTGGTTGGCCTGGATCCTCTTCTGGAAAGCAAACATCTACTATCCATACGTCAGGACCATTGCAGGATTCCTTAGCCTCCTCAAATTCAAGTGCAGATTCGTCTTATAGTAACACTGGGGTGAATAACTACCAAGCCTATGGGTACCAGTCATCATATGTCGCTGCTAATTATCCTTATAATTCTAATTCAAGTGTACAAGCTGCTCCAAGTTCAACAGGTCTCCCCTCGTCTCAGTTTACTTCAAAAGAACCTGTACTTTCTGCTAATGTTTCATGCCCATCGAGTGGCCATACTTTTCCTCATTACCCACAAGCCCGTGGAGCGTTTCCTTCCCAGAATGAGCACTCCATAGCTGGTTCTAGCGTGAATCCTTTGCCAGTTATGCAACCGAATAGCTACTATCCACAGGCATCTCCAATTAGACAAGCCAACACCAGCACCCATTTTCAAGTTCGACCTACTTTCAAGAAGCAGGAATTGCTAAATAATGTTCTAGATTCAGTCAATAGCGTGCCGGTTAGTGTTGCAATACTGCAACCAACCCCAGTTGGCTCTGTAACATCTAGCCCGGTTCATACGTCGAGGAGCTCGAGTGTGATGTCAAACGTTGACTTGCTTGCGGAACTAGATGCAGCTCTGTCAATAACTCAAGGTAATTGATTGTTAATGGTAGTGCAGCATCTTGCTTTTTCGTCTTCCTTATTTGTTCTAGCTAATCTTTGTCACGTTCCCGATGCCTGGACTTTTACTAAATTTGGTAAACAGTGTATATTTTGACAAAAAAAAAAAACAAAAAAAAAAACAAATAAACAAACACAAACTTATAAATAGTGTTTTTCGAAGTTTAACTAAATGTCTAGAACAAGTTTTCTTTATAAACTAAGAATGAAGGCTTTTACGTTAGTTTACAGGAAATGTATGAGATTACAGATTAAACATAGTCAAGTCGACATGCCTATCCTACCCTTTGAGTAGAGAATAGCATCAATAGGCGTTTAGGAAACTTGGTTGTGTGCTGGTATTTCGGTATACAATCCCGAATGGCTCTCGTGCGGCTCATAAACTAGCCAAATTAGGTTTAGTAATTTCTATTTGTTAAGCTTCAATTATCTTGCACCTTCAATCAAATCATGCTGTAAGTGTAGGGAATGACAACTGCTGAACTGATTTCAGTAATGTAGCTCGTTTTTTGGTCAATTTAGATGCTTAATCAAATGACGATGTGGGCATTCATAAATGGTTTTTAAGTGACACTCGGGGGGACGGGAGCAGTGTCTATTGCACGTATGGACTGTCTTACCTGTGATATATACCTAAAAGAAAACGGCTAAATCCTGGATTTCATTTTGCCATACCTTATTTCAATCAAACATGTTTTTCAAGAGAGACACTCAAAGAAGACGAATTTTCGAGTGTATTAATTCTATGAAATTTACTTCATCGTGAAAGAGCTTAAGATTTAGATGTGATTAGCAGCACCCCCTTCACGCACAAATCATTTTTCAACTCATTCATCTCTTTCTTTGTATCAAAGTATAACAATTGTTGGTTTAATCCTATTCGTCTTCTGATTTTTTTCGTCGTTTGATTTAATCCTTTTTTTGTAAGCACAAGCGTCATTTAGTTTTATGACTACGAGATATTGTGCTAATTTAGGTGGGCGAAGTTTTACACATTGCTTTCTGATCACGCGAAACATCGTTCAGATACCTAAGTCCATAAAACTGGTTTTAAGTTTATAGAAGAGCCAAGGGATAAATTTCAAAAGAATTTTTCTTCTCGGCTTTAATGTCCAAAATTATGGAGAAAAATGTCATAAATTCTTTTGTCTATTTGCATGAGAGAATGTTCTTCAGTTTTTTTTGTTTTTTTTTTAGGATGGATATCTCCCGTTTGGTTTATTAAATGATTTTTTCTTCAAGAGCAAAAAGTTATCATCACTTTAGTATATGATGCTTATTATAGAAAATTCCTTTTGAACGCGCACAGTTCTGAATTTAATAGTACTATGACACTAAGCATCTCAAAATACAAAAAGTGAACATGATCAGATAAGCTTTTGATTGACTCGTATAGATAAAAAAAATTTCAGGGCTATATAGAAAACTAAAACAAAATTTGAAAAATTGAATATTTTGGTTGTATGCCAGCTGTCTCATGCAATTTATTCTACCGATCCATGGCTATGATCAAAGGAAGATACAAAAAAACCTAATAACTTTCCTCAACCAGATCAGTCTTAATGCTGAACAAATAAAAATTAAATTTTATGGGTAAAGTGACAATATAAATTGTACAGAATTGTATCAAAGTGTGTTTTTTTTAGTTGCTTACTCTGTACATTCATTTGCCTTTAATATTTTTCGACGATTTGAAACCTAATCAAAATAATAACTTTTTTCGCATTTTATTATTACAATTATTAGAATCGACCGTGCCTCTATTCAATAAAGTATTTTGTTGTTGAACTTTGTTTTAATAAACAAGTAAAAATGAAATGGATTCTCAAATAATTTTTTTTTTTCAAAAAAGGATTTCATTTTTAACACAATGTTTTGGTACTTAAAAAACATGTAGATATAGCAATTTACTTTAAAATGAGCCCTTAAACAGCTCTCAGTGATTTTCCAGTGCCCCGCTGTCATTGCAGAAGGAAAAAAAAGGAACACGTCAGTATTTGATTTTCCTTTTTGTTAAAATTAGGGGACTGTAAGTCTCCTAATCGAGATAATCCCTTGAATCAGCTACAAATGGCAGTTTTTTCTCACTAGCCAGTTTTTTCTTTTAACGTGTTTTTTGATTTTCGGTTATTATGGGTCGTGGTTCGTTCTTTACTAGGTTGCAGCTTCCGCTGCACTCATGGATATCTCCGAGTTTGGACTCAAAATGTACCTGTGTTTTGTCCATTTTGAAGTTGATTCTGTATTAAATTTGTCTTGTCTTAGCACTCAGATGCTGGACTGAGTCTTCAATCCAGTCAAGTTTTTTTTGATAAAAATTAAATTTTAAAAATTAAAAAAAATTGAACAGAAATTAATCCGTATATGAAATGGGCTCTTTACGCTAAAGTTTGACTCTTTTTCTTAACTCTATTTTTGAAACAGTAAGAAACTTTAGCGTTTCGAGTGGGGTGTTGAGGAGGAAAAGCCCCTTTCATATTACGGATTAATTTCTGTTCGTTTTAAGTTTTAAGGTTGCTCCTTACTTTCATTTAAAAAAACTTGTTTTTTTTATTTAATTTCTGGACGTTTTTGAAATAATGCATATTTTGATCTTGGCTCTCCGCACCTAAATTTTTCAAACGAAATTTGCATATTAATTAATTGCAATTAATCGGAAGATTTTGAGAAAAAGGAGCGAGGGAGGAAGCTAGTTGCCCTCCAATTTTTTGATTACTTAAAAAAGCAACTAGAACTTTTAATTTTTTACAACCGTTTTCATTGGTAAATATTATAAGTAACTTACGAATTAACTTACGTAATGAACTTCTATATTCGTATGTTTTTATTGCGTATATGAGGGGGTTCATCCCTCGTCGATACCTCGCTCTTTACATTAAAGCTTAAATTCTGTCCCAATTCCTTAAGAATGACCTCTGAATCACAAAGGCCGTAGAATAAATAGTTGAAATTACTAAAAATACTTTAGCGTAAAGAGTGAGGTATAACGAGAAGGTAAACCCCTCATATGCGTAATAATTTTTGTTCGTTTTAAGTTTTAATGATGCTCATTACTTTCTGTAGAAAAAATTTTCATATTTATTTTTTCATTGGTTTTTAAATAATGCTAGAAAATCCTGCGCCCTTTCATTGAAATTCTCTTCCCCCATGAGAAGTTTCTCCATGGAAATATCCCCCCACGTAACCACCCCTCAAATCTCCCCATAAACCAAAAAAAATCCCCCTGAAAACGTCTGTACACTTCCCAGCAACCATTACTATATGTAAATACAGGTCAAAGTTTGTAACTTGTAGCCCTTCCCACGGGGACTGCGGGGGAGTAAGTCGTCCCTAAAGACATAGTTATAAGGTTTTTCGACTATGCTGAATAAAATGGCTATCTCAGAATTTTGATCCGGTGACTTTTGGAAAAAATGAGCGTGGGAGGGGGTCTAGGTGCCCTCCAATTTTTTTGGTCACTTAAAAAGGTCACTAGAACTTCTAATTTCCGTTAGAATGAGCCCTCTCGCGACATTCTAGGACCACTCAGTCGATACGATCACCCCTGGAAAAAACAGCAAAAAACAAATAAACACGCATCCATGATCTGTCTTCTGGCAAAAAATGCGAAATTCCACATTTTTGTAGACAGGAGCTTGAAATTTTTACAACAAGGTTCTCTGATACGCTGAATCTGATGGTGTGATTTTCGGGGGTGTTTCCCTCTATTTTCTAAAATGAGGCAAATTTTCTCAGGCTCGTAACTTTTGACAGGTTAGACTAATCTTGATGAAACTTATATATTTAAAATCAGCATTATAATGCGATCTTTTTGATGTAACTATTGGTATCAAAATTTCATTTTTTAGAGTCTCGGTTACTATTAAGCCGGGTCGCTCCTTACTACAGTTCGTTTCCACGAACTGTTTGACTCAAAATTGAACAATATTGATATCGGTGTAGAGATCCGATCTGATAACTACAGGGAATTATTTTCCGTATGGAAAAGATCGATTTAAAAACTTTTTTTGCAAGGGTCAGTAGCTGTCAGATCCCGTCTTGAAATTGTGTTCGACATTTTTGAGCTTAAAATTTTAGATTGAATCCCAACGTGTGTTGATCATATGATCTCTGTTTTACCCTCTCTTGTCTCTGAGTCCAGAAATGTGTTACTATGTGCGATGTGACTGCAGATATGACTATATGTTATTCGGTAAATACCCCTGGTTACACGCTGATGGTTTTATGCTTCCCTCCATTTACTATCCATGTACTATCCAGGACAGGATAGTACACCAGTTTTAAGTGAATTTTGAAAAAGTAAGCAAAAACTACAGGAAAACCAATGAGACCCCACCTGCCCCTTAACTGCATCTGTGAGTACATCCCTGGTAGTAATACAAATAGCTATACAACTGGTAGTAATAAATTAGAAAATAGTTACAAAGAAATTCGGCCATCGATCAATAAGAACAAAGGATAAAATTGGTTATCTTTTTTCCTTCTAGCTACACCTCAGTCCGAGATAAAACATCAAAAAGTTCAGTCGACTCAGAGTGAGACGAATAAAGTAGCATCTTCAACATCTGCTGAAGATCAAATTTTAGCTGAAAGGCAGGAAACCCTTCTTATGGACCATAAAGGAGATATATTCAGCGAAACAAGCGTATTGGAACGATTTACTTTAGACGTTGACAAGTTCGACAGGTTTGTTGATGGATTGACGAAAAGAAGCATCAATGGACCAACTCCTCTTGAACTCAAATGGAAGGAGCTTCTAGATTCTCAGGTGCTATTATTATTTTTTTTTTTTTGAATTGTGAGAACTGGTTGCTACAAATGTGCTTGTTATTGATCTTTCTATGGTATACCGGATAGGTATTTGAAGGGGTTAGTGATATAATAGGTTTATTATAGGCCAAACAAGCCGTACAATACAATATTCAGTAATAATAAAGGATAAAGATCCCGTCAACCCATTCCTGTTGCATAGGTCATCCGACCGGCGTTTCAGTTGCTGGGTCTTTTTTACAGGGGGGGAACAAGCCTCTTGCTCATTTCATAATACAAATCACAAAATGAATAACCTAAGCATTGATATTCTCCACTACCCCCTAAAAAACTGAATTACTTTGCCTTTTTTCAAAACTTCAACCCGGACTTCCGTCTTTTGTACTTTAGTCTGGAAGATCCCGGAAACTCAAGGAAATCAGCCTTATGAAAATTACTTCTAAAATGAAAAATCTGCTGACATTCTACTCAACTCGGCAAGAACGTGTCTCACTTATTCAATATCTAAGTTACATCTGGGACAAGAGCAATTCCTATCCGAGACTAGGATTTTCTTGCACAACCCTTTTACTATTTCTTAGTCTCAGACAATTGACTTGGACTTAGAATCAAGTGCCTAAAGTCTCAATTGTGGTAAATCTAGTTTATAATAATAATCTCATTACTTTTAATAAGATTTAATAAAATAAATACTTAATTTTTTTTTAACTCGGGAATGAAAATCCGACATTTCAGATCTTCCTGCTGCTTGAATCCAAATCTGAATTTCTTCGTCTTTAATTCTTCTCATAAATCCATCATTAAGTGGCTGATCTTTTCCGTTGGTTCTGGCCTTTCACTCCAAATATATGATAGTCTTACTCTGTCTAATACAGCTTTTATATGTTACAGCCATGATCTTTTCCAGTTGAAATAAGCTGCATTTGTTGGCCTATCTTTTGGCAGACTAACAACTTTTAGGCAGTACCACTGTGCTTCACATGTGCCTCACTGTGCTTACATTTGTTTCAGTCTAGTTAATCTAAGCAAAAATAATGCAAAGTCGTCTTTCATAGCCCCATTATTCATTGTTTCGTACGGACCCAATTCAATCTTTTAAAATGTTGCGCTATGCCTCTGGGTCAAGCCCCCAGAGCTCAGTTCCGTAACATATTTTAGGTAGAATTTTGAATATTTATGCGTCTTTAAGTCTTGTATGCTTAAAAAATTTAATATATAAAGATAGTAAATGGAGGTTAGCAGTTGGTTTGGTGTGAAGGAAGGTTATGGTTCATTGCTATTTGTATGGATTTTGTTGATAAGTTTTATCCTAACTACTACTACTAATAACTCACCGCAGCACCAAGCCGCCTGAAGCCGACACGTCTGCACATGCTCCTCCTCCAATCCAATCTATTCAAAACCTCCTTCTTTACACCCTCCTACCCCTGACGAGGCCGCTTTCCGTTTAGCCCAATAGAACTCCAATAGAACATTTATTAATACTACTACTACTACTCCTACCACAAACAGCTCACCGCAGCACCAAGCCGCCTGAGGCCAACACAGCTACGCATGCTCCTCCTCCATCCCAATCCGTTCAAAGCCTCCCTCTTTACACCCTTCCAGGAAGCTTCCATTTCCTTTAAATCTGTTTTATGATATCATCCCACCCCAGACGAGGACGACCTGCTTTCCGTTTAGCCTTAGACGGTTGGCCGAAAAGGAGAATCTTCAGCAATCTGTCATCCTTCATCCGTAGAACGTGCCCTAGTCATCTCAACCTTTCTTTCATTATAGCCCTAGACAGCGGGAATTAACTACCTTTTTCGTACAGCCTACTGTTTAAAATACGGTCGGTGAGAGGGCTACCCAGAACAATCCGTAGGCAATTTCTCTGGGAAACATATAGTAAATTTTCATCCGCTTTTGGAGCACCCATGCTTCAGAGCCATATTTGACCGCTGTCATCACTTTAGCTTCCAATATTCTAATCTTGGTTTGCAGACTTATCTTCCTATTCTTTCAAAAAAAAATTTTACTGTGAAAAAACACCCTGAGCCTTGGCTATTCTACTTTTAACATCTTCGCTGCTTCCACCGTCTTTACTAATAATACCTCCAAGGTAAGTGAAGCTGCCCACCTGATCAATCTTTTCGTTACCAACGTCACCTTTTCGTCTTCAATTATTCCTAGCTTTAGCGACTTAGTGTTCTTAACGTTGATTTTCAAACCTATTCTAGCACTCTGAACTCGCAAATCCTCTAAAAGCTAATTCATTTTGCTCACTCTTTCATCTAATATGCTTAAATCATCAGCATAATCTAAGTCCAGGAGAGTTTTTCATCCCTATTTGATTCCGTGGTCTCCCATTCCCTTTCTTGTGCTCCTTAGGATTAACCTCATTTCCCACCTTAACCGTAGTAGTATTATTCTCGTACATTTTGTCCTAAGGAGCACTGGAAACATTGTTAGAAAACATGTTAAATGACAAGGCAGAATTGTTGGACTTAAATTATGTAAATGACAGAATGTCACGATACGGTAGCTTTTTTTCTGGAATACATTACTAGAGCAATTTTGCATTAGTAACTATCGATCTCTGATAACCAGTCAATCGATGTGAACAGGTCAGGGGATTGTTTCTTGGGAAGAAACAGTAAAAAAAAGAAAGTATTTTAGTGCCAAATCTTGTCGTTTTTTCCACTGTCGCTGCGGGATTTTCCCAGGAGGATGGTTTATAAAAAGGGCCTTTCTCAGATTCCTTACTGTACTGTGGGGGTGTTCGGCTGCTCCCCCTGAAAATTTTCGATATATGTAAAATTGAGCAACCAAAGGAAAAGTAGGAGAAATAAAAAGAATGAAATAAAGAAAGGATTTTTGAACATTCTACCTTTATTTCAGAATACAGGGAGAATATATTTTGTAGAATACTGTATAGTATTTATTTGTATATTTTTTACTTTCTTTTAATTTTTTTCGTGTATTTTTTTTCGGGGGGGGGGGAGGAGTTATCATAGCAGGGCAAGATAATTTGCTTGTTTTTTTTCTTTAAATAAGAAACTCTGTCCATTTTAAATTTGCTTGCTTCTGACTTGGATTTTTACTCCATGTTATTTAAATGTCACTTAAATAAAAGAAAATAAAAAGTAAACGCCCCTAAAAGTTACTTTAGACGGGAAAACCTTCTGATGCACATCTAGTGAACGCATTCTTGATCGCAAGGGGTGAACTGGGAGTAATTACTCCCATGTTCCACACATGCTCCACGGAGAGTAATTACTCGTACTTTGAGGTTTTAGCCTTTATCTCTGTGCACTTCATTCATAGGGCACCCCTTCCACAGTTGCCACTAATTCTATATTTCCAAATTATTTTTGTTTAACTTTTATATTACCCTGTTATGATTTATGACCCCCCCCTAAAAACAAACACAAAAAATTAAAATAACTAAAATATAAAAATAAATGCTTTAGGATGTTTTAAGTGGTATATTCCACCTGTATTTTGGGATCTTGGTAGAATATTCACAAATCCCTTTTTTTCTTTATTCTTTTTATTTTTCTTGCTTTCCATGTGGCTGCTCAATTTTACCTTAGGGGTAATTTTTCATAAGGAGTTTTATGTGAGGAGAATCAGACTAAAACCACTTTGGAGGGGTAAGTAGAACAAGGTCATACTCCCTAAGGGTTAACACATTTATTTATCTATTATGTACTGGTTAAAGATTCGTCAAATCACGTTGGTAATTTTTACTACTTATAGACAATTTACTACTTATTTACTTAATTCCCCTGCCATCTGGGTGCCAGAGTCGAGAGAGCAGACAGCCGGTCTTGAGCAGCCACGGCGGCATCTCCAGGTCTTATTAAAGTCTTTCTTAGGAGCGGTTGTAGACTATCGCACCATCTTGTTCTTGGACGATCACGTGGTTGTTTCCACCCAGTGGCCATGGGGCTGAAATCGTAGGCGATGCGACAGGGTGTTTCTCCTGGCGTTAAGAAGAGAACAGAGAATTCCTTCAAATCCAGTATAATTTGATATGATTCCGCATTGAGTTCTTCATTATCTTGGGACATTTGGATAAGTAGATTCAAATTTTGATAGGTGGGGAAACATTTTTTCTCCTCAACCCTTCATTCGTTAGGAAAACAAAGAAATTAACCAAATTGTCTCTACCTTCAGGCAAAAATAAGAATTGGCTCTTGACCTCATCCGTCCCCCTGCCCAAATATTTTCTCCTTTTATGCTTCTTTATGTGTAATTTAATTTCTTTTAGAACCAAGAGTCAGTCAAGTCTAAAATATCCGTTGCTCGATGTTATCCCATGAAAAATAGACAACCGGACATACTACCGTTTGATCACAACAGAATATTGCTGCCATCTACAAAAGATGACTACATAAATGCTAGTAAGTTAGAATCGCTCTTAAAAGGCGGTCCAAGTTTCATTGCCACTCAGTGTCCATTGAATTCTACTATTTCTGATTTCTGGGTCATGATATGGGAACAACAAGTGGAAGTCCTTGTCTGCCTGTTAACAGACATTGAGGTATGTTTCTTCATCTTCTTCCCAAAATTGTTATTTGGTTGTGACTTTTTTCTCTTTGAAAATACTGGTTTAAAAATGATGATGAAGCTAGAATTCTTATAACTGGCAACGCAAAAAAATACTGAATACTTCGTTAGTAGCCACAAAGGTACGTAAAACAAAACTAAATTAAACAAATATCATAGTACACAGAACGAGAACAGATATTATTTTGAAAGTGTCTAAGCATAAAAATGCTAATCTATATCTTATTAGCAAACTCCGTAAATATAAAAAGTTATTTAGGTTAATTTTTACGAGTCTTGACATGTAATACTTTTTTAGCTCTAATGCTACAGTAGCTTTACCTGTTATTTTGCATTTCACAGTATTTTAAAATAAACTTTCGGATATAAATTTTTATATTTTAACATTACTCGAATTAACTCTATTGCTTTTCGGTTTTACCTTAATTTTCGCATTTTGCGAAATTTTAATATTAATTTGTATATAGATATAGATGCATGAATTATTTACTATAACCCTTTTCTTAACAACGTAGTATTCCGCTTTCTTGTAGTTTACACTTTCTTGTAAGTATAGTCCACTAGTCAATGAGCTGACCTAGACAGCTTCTTGTGCTGACATTTAGACATTCTTTTTTATTTTTTTTTTCATATATATAGACTTCTAGCCTACAACAATTTACATGGTTCTAAAACTACTATTTATCTATGTTTATTTGTTGGGTACAGGTCCTTCTAGAGGAGTTTGATATCTTGTCGTAACAACCTATTTTTAACGGATACAAATATAGACACAGAATAGAACTATGTGAGTAGGAAAGTTCATATAAAGAAGTTTTTGATGATTTAACGTGATTCTAATGGAGTTATAAACTACTTGCGCCACTGACAGTGTTGTGTTAAATTCTAAGCAAGCTTAGAATTCTAAGCAAGCAATCAAGCAGCAAAATTCTAAGCAAGTTTAAATTAAGCTTAATTTTAAGTTTTTAATTATAAGTTTTTAATTAAATTAAGCTTAATTTAATTACTTCTGAATTTAAGTCCAGAAGTAAAATTTAGCCTTTTGCAAAGGTTTTAGTATGTATTGCTATATGGTCCCGGGCAGTGTTGCGATATTGACTTTTTGAATTGTACTAGACATAGGTCTAAAAATGTACTTCCCGGGAAAAAATGTACCAGACGCAAAAAAAATTTTTTCGCGTGTTGCGCTTCGCGCAACACGCGATCTTCTTTTGCGCTACTGTACGAATCTATACAATGTCGTTCTTTTCGCTTATTTTTCTCTCTCTTCCCGATGGCTCCCATTTTCTTTTCTAACCTTATTTTTCCGCACCTTCGTGTTTTCTGGAATAGAGCTTGGCTCTAGAGCGTGCTCAGTAGCCAAAGAGCCAAAATGTGCCTATTGAGGTAAATTAGTTCTGCCAAATGAAGGTAACTCAGAGCTAGAAAGTCACGCAAAATCTGCCACAAAGTAAAAGCGGTTGAGTCGCGAAGAAATTCCACTGGATCCACGAACCACGGACCCAGAGATGTCTCTTCCGAAAATCCCTTATTCGTCTTATTTAACCAATTTGAACAACGCTTACGGAAAGCGGCAGTAGCCTAACCTAAGTGATATCCAAAAGGATAGCAATTTTAAGCAGAGTGAAGCGGAAGAAACCGCAGATAACCAAAACAAAAACTCCAAATATGCTTTGTCCATGGAGGACATATGTTATGTCTATGGGCCTGGCTCTAATCGAGAAAGGGGTTGTTGAGTTGTGGAGCTCAGAATGAGCTCAAATTAAAATTACGGCCCATTTTACGGCGTTATTTATCTTTCTTTATGTTAGATCATCGGATACAAAAGTAGGAATGAACAGAAAAACAAGATATTCACTTCTTTTAAAAACCAAAACTTCTTAGGAATTATCACGAGATCATCACGTCTTCAATATCTCTTAGCAGAGACTCGATTTCCTCCTGTTGATCATCTTCTACTTCAACACTTGCCTGTTCTTCAGACCCTTTCTTTTTTTCCTGAGGGTTCCAGGAGACACAAGTACCATGGTCGCAAATATGCTCCCTTGTCCGAAACAAGGAGTAAATAGTGTCAACTGCAAGGCGGTTTCGAGACTTCGTTTTAACCACCGACACTGCACTGAAAATACGTTCGACACAGGCCGATGAGTGTGGAAGGGACATGACAGAAAACATGAATGTACAAAGCTCTGCATACTTTGAAGAGCCAAGACCATTTTTAAGCTCGTTCAGTTTCCCCCAGAACACCTCTGGACTTTTCAAGTATTGGTGTGGCAAATGCTTTGATTCAGCAGGGATTGATCGCCACTTAGAGCTCAATTCTTCTAGAGATTGTCGGTTGACTAAGTTAGGAAACATGACTAGTACTGGAACTAAATCCTCTCGGCCAGAGGCAGCCACAACCGGGTCGATCACTTTCATTTTCTGCAGAACCTTAAAGGTTGAGTTGCAGTAAAAGCGGACATAAAACTCCTTTGCCAACTTCACATAAAACTTCAGACACACTAGTTTGAACGCATGCACTTTTGGGGCAGGAATATTTTTCTCGATAACCTCAGCTTCCACGTTTGCTCCCACATAGATTCGTTCGAGAGGCAAGAAATACTCTCGGTTGGACGGATCATAGGCCCCTAACGGCTTGTTTTCAACTACTTCCGGACGTAGGAAGTTTCTTAGGATAGTCCCAAATACCGTAGAGACCTCCTTGCAAAGGCAGTGCAGCCTAACCCCCTCAGCTTGAAACAATATGTTCAGCTTGTTGACTTGCGGCAAAATGAAGCCCAGGAACTGCAAGTACAGTTTCGTGTACACATTTTCCATCATTTTCAGGACCTTTTCAGCAGAGGCCGACTTGATGGCCTTGAATTCCTCATAAAAGTACAGTTTCAGAGCTCTCCACTGTTCTAAAATTCGCATAACTACGGACTCGAGAGACAGCCAACGGACGTCACAGACTTTCAGCAGTCTATGGTTTTTCGTATCTGTTATCCCCTGAAACTCTGCATATGCTGCAATACGCTTTGGTGAATGCTGTATATAGTTATATACATCACGGACAAACTCATCAAATTCTAGTGGGATCTCTTTGGAGGCGTTAGACGCGCATAGTGCAAGGCTATGGCACACACAGCCTACAACAATAACATACGGATTGTCAATTTTCACAAGAGCCTTCAGCCCCGTTACCTCCCCCATGTTCACAGAGGCATTATCCCATCCGAAACCTATGCAGTTCTCTTTTGGGATATTTCTGACGCTGAGTAGCTTATCTACTTCTCCCTTCATTATCTGAGCTGTTGCTGATGGCACCTCGACAAGTCCTAATAAGCGATCGCAAACACGTTTTAACTGAGGACACCAGAAGCGAGCAACAACAGCCATAGATTTAACAACAGATTTGTCTGTCGATTCATCCAACAAGATTGAAAACTTGCATTTCTGCAATTTCTCTGAGAGAGCCTAGTCTGCATCAGGTGCCAACTTTTTCACAATGATATTTCGTGTTTTGTCACGGCCGCACGTAATCTTACCTGCGATCACGGAATCAGGGAACACATTTTTTAGGAACCCTGGCAGATGTTCCATAACCCTAAATGGCAGGTTGTGTTCAGCAATAAAGCCGCTGAGCTTCAGCTCTGCATTCTCAACACTCTTCTGCAACATCACACTTTTCTTAAATTCAACGTTACATGAGCACAAGTTTGCTAGATCAGTTGTATGCTGCTTTGCCTCAAAGTTCTTTACATGGAATTTATTTTTGGAATGTCGAAGAGCATGGGTTTTTCCTCCAATGTAACTTTTGTTGCAAACCAGGCACATAAATCTCGTACTGTCCTTCTCATCCTTCCGAATCCATTTCTGCAGGTCTTTGTCAGAAAGCCAGTCACTGTTAAATTTGTGCTTGTAATGTGTCTTTTTCTTTTTTGGCTTTGCCTTGACATTCATTCTCTCATCAACACATTCGTCATCCGAGTCAGACTCTTCAGATTCCGTACTGCTGCCGCTTTCTTCACCTAGTGATATCATATCCTGGTCACAGTTTTTGCTGTTCTTATCACTGCCCAAGTTTGTTCGGCTATCAGGGTTTATTCCAGTCTGTACTTCTGTCACCTCGTGCAATTCTTCAGTGGGTTTGTTCGGATTTTCTTGTCTCTTATCTGTCTCATCTGGAGGTCCTGGCTTTTTGAAAAACTGTTGAAGTTTTGATTGCTTCATTTTGTCCTTAAAAACGATATATAGCATATAATTCCATGTATCTACTAGCTACTCTCTACTACGTATGGTAAATCAAAAAAGAGGATTAAAACTAGCTTTTTTCATGGTAAGAATGACAAGCATACTAGGCTAGATAGTAATTTTACTTTGGGATTTTTTTGTTAGCTTTACCCTTGATCAGGTAAACAGATGCTGACAAAAAACCAGAGATTCCCTTCTACAATCACACAACACAGAAGTACGGATTTCCTAAAGAGATTTCCCTGAAAAACTGTGTTATGTGATAGCAGTAAATAATGCATGGGTGATCGAAATATGTACTGATATTCCAATAAACACGGTGACAAAGACAGTGAAAACTCTGATCACAAAGATGTGTGCGCCTGTCATCTCTTTAAGAAGAGTAACCATCTGGTAAGCTACTACAAAATTACCCATGGCCATGATAGATATAAAGGAACGCTTATCCTCCACAGAATTTCAGGCTGTGGGATACTTGTCACTGACTTTGTCAGGTACTACCCATGTCAGTAATTATCATGATTTTGGTAGAGTAGCCTACAGGTTAAAAAAAAATACAATAAAGGTTCCTGCTTTTTTTATTCCAAAACTAGCAATGGCACAGTAGAGGTATGCTTATTTAAACAGTTACCATACTTAAATATAAACAGTGCAGTTTGGGCTAAATGGTGGAATGAAGATCCAAAATACCTATTCAGGTAGACTATTTTCAGAGGCCCCTAATTGCCTACTTTGGCTAATTGATAGTTAACTTTAGTCACAGCAAGTGCATGAAAATGGCAAAGTTCAAAGTCAACAAACATTCAAATAAGTATGACTTTGTCAGGTACTACCCATGTCAGTAATTATCCTGATTTTGGTAGAGTAGCCTACAGGTTAAGTGACTTTGTCAGGTACTACCCATGTCAGTAATTATCCTGATTTTGGTAGAGTAGCCTACAGGTTAAAAAAAAATACAATAAAGGTTCCTGCTTTTTTTATTCCAAAACTAGCAATGGTACAGTAGAGGTATGCTTATTTAAACAGTTACCATACTTAAATATAAACAGTGCAGTTTTGGGCTAAGTGGTAGAATGAAGATCCAAAATACCTATTCAGGTAGACTATTTTCAGAGGCCCCTAATTGCCTACTTTCGCTAATTGATAGTTAACTTTAGTCACAGCAAGTGCATGAAAATGGCAAAGTTCAAAGTCAACAAACATTCAAATAAGTATGACTTTGTCAGGTACTACCCATGTCAGTAATTATCCTGATTTTGGTAGAGTAGCCTACAGGTTAAGTGACTTTGTCAGGTACTACCCATGTCAGTAATTATCCTGATTTTGGTAGAGTAGCCTACAGGTTAAAAAAAAATACAATAAAGGTTCCTGCTTTTTTTATTCCAAAACTAGCAATGGTACAGTAGAGGTATGCTTATTTAAACAGTTACCATACTTAAATATAAACAGTGCAGTTTTGGGCTAAATGGTAGAATTTAGATCCAAAATACCTATTCAGGTAGACTATTTTCAGAGGCCCCTAATTGCCTACTTTGGCTAATTGATAGTTAACTTTAGTCACAGCAAGTGCATGAAAATGGCAAAGTTCAAAGTCAACAAACATTCAAATAAGTATACTTCTACCCAAGTATGCTGCACATGAAAGGTTCATGAAGGTAGATTTCACCATGGCATATGTCTAGCCGATATGCTCTCCACTACACTCCTAGTCACTCCTACTCTAAGCCTCTTCTATCTGCTTTTCCACAAGTGATCAGCTTAAGAAACATGGGGGCTAATCGCATACAGGTATGGCTCACATAAAACCTATTGTCATTCATACTATAACTGATAGATATTTTGAACAGTCTGAACTTGTAGGTTTGAATGTGCATTTTGTTAGATCACTAAGTTAGTGATCGAGCCTGTAGCAATGTGGGTTGCAAGAAGGACTTGTTGCACAAATACCGTACATAACAATCATCTGAATAAGCCACTACACTACATACTTAGCGTTGCTGACATGGCAAATCTGAAGAAGACTTCAGCAGGCTTACCTCACAACTGGAGTTAAGATGATAGCATTTTTAGTTTTTGAAAATCCGCGGAAACTTTCCGTTTTCCGTAACGACTCCAAATTTACCATAGAGTTAACCTCTAAATAAAAGCAGACAGACAAGTCGCGAGAGTATTTGCCATAGCAATGAATGGTAAAGGTTCCGTTTACAAGTAAAAATCGTTCTTTTTTTTAGTTTTGGAGAAAATGTACTGAATTTGTACCAGTTCGACGTAAATGTACTGATTTTCTTACTTTAAAAAAAAGTTGTACAGATGTACAGGTCAGAGAAAAAAGTACTGAATCTGGTACAATTGTACCACCCATCGCAACACTGGTCCTGGGCTTTTATTTTCGGAAATGAATTTGAGTCCTCTCTCTTATCAGCTTCCCTTTTTTTTAAGTATACAAATAAAGTTATTCTCAACCTTATGCTTCTTTCATCTTAAATGTCCATTGAACATTCCCTGATCAGTTCTTACCATTAATTCAGTTCTTTTTACGTGTACAACAATCTCAGCTCTGTTGGTGGTTTCATTTCTTTGATCAAAAGTATATTTTCGAATGCTAGTAAATAATAAACTCTTCGAATTGAAACCATCACTGTCGAGTTTTAGGGTTTGAGTCATTTCGAGTAACTATTTCATTAGAAAATAAAATTTTTTTTTCATTAAAAAAAAGTATTTTTCATTAGAAAAATGCTGACACACGGTTAATTTAAAAAAAAAAAACTTTTGAATCAAAATAATCGGGTTTGATTTTGACTGGGAATATCTTCAATCTTAAAATTGAACGCTCTGTTTAAAATCTTTTTTTTTAAGTCGCTTTAAAAACCTTGCAGTAGGGTTAATGTTTCCAATATTAAATTTGTCGTTATACTTACAAATGAACATTGGTGGAGATATACCTAAAGAAAGTTTGTTTAAAAAATAATTTACGTGTTGTCTTCACAAGTAATTAAATAAAAAAAAAAACAAGTTTCTTTAACGGAAAATAAGGAGCGACATTAAACTTAAAACGAACAGAAAATACTTCGTATATGAAAGGGGCTGCTTCCTCATCAGCGCCCCGCTCTTTACGCTAAAGTTTGACTCTTTCTCTTAACTCTACTTTTTTAAAACAGTAAAAAACTTTAGCGTAAAGAGCGGGGCGTTGATGAGGAAGCAGCCCCTTTCATATACGAAGTAATTTCTGTTCGTTTTAAGTTTTAATGTCGCTCCTTACTTTCCGTTAAAAAAAATTGTTTTATTTAAATTTAATTTCTGGACGTTTTCGAATCAATGCATGTTTTGATTTTGACTCTCCGCAGATGAATAATTAAAACGAAATTTGCATATTTGTGTTTTTGGCTAAATTGCTTTCTCATAGTTTTGATCGAATGATTTTGAGAAAAAAAGAAGCGGTGGAGGAGGCCTAGTTGTCCTCCGATTTTTTGGTTACTTCAAAAGGCAACTAGAAGTTTTAATTTTTTACGAATGTTTTTATTAGTAAAAGATATACGTAACTTGAAAATTAGCTTACGTAACGAACTTCTGTATTCTCTTGTTTTTATTACGTATATGAAGGGGTTCACCCCCTCGTCCGTACCTCGCTCTTTACACTAAAGCTTAAATTTTTTTCCAATTTCTTAAGTTTGACCCCTGAATCACGAAAGCCGTAGAATAAATAGTTGAAATTACTAAAAATAATTTAGCGTAAAGAGCGAGATATTAGGAGGAGATGAGCCCATCATATGCGTAATAATTTCTGTTCGTTTTAAGTTCTAATGCTTCTCCTTATCTTCAGTTGAAAAAACTTTTTCATATTTATTTTTTCATTGTTTTTTTTTAATAATGCTAGAAAATCCTGCGCTCCCTTCATGAATATTTTCTTCCCCCATGACAAATTCCTCCAAGGGAAGTTCCCCTAATATATCCCCCTCTTATCAACCTCCTCACAACCTTAAAATCCCTCTGAAAACGTCTGTACACTTCCAAATAACCATTACTATATGTAACCACTGATCAAAGTTTGTAACTTGTGGCCCCTCCCACGGGGACTGTGGGGGAGTAAGTCGTTCCCAAAGACATAGTTATAAGGTTTTTTGACTGCGCTGAATAAAATGGCCATCTCAGAATTTTGATTTGGGGATTTTGGGAAAATAATTAGCGTGGGAGGGGGCCTAGGTGCCCTCCAATTTTTTGGTCCCTTAAAAGGGCACTAGAACTTTTCATTTCCTTTAGAATGAGCCCTCTCGCAAGATTCTGGGACCACTGGGTCGATACGATCACCCCTGTGGAAAAAAAAAACAAAAAACAAAAAAACAAACAAACAAACACGCATCCATGATCTGGCTTCTGGCAAAAAAATACAAAATTCCACATTTTTGTATATAGGAGCTTGAAACTTCTACAATAGGGTTCTCTGATACACTGAACCTGATGGTATAATTTTCGTTAAGATTCTATGACTTTTAGGGGTTGTTTCCCCCTATTTTCTAAAATAAGGCAAATTTTCTCAGGCTCGTAACTTCTGATGGGTAAGATTAAACATGATTAAACTTATATATTTAAATCAGAATTAAAATGCGATTCTTTTGGTGTAGCTATTGATATCAAAATTCCATTTTTTAGAGTTTTGGTTACTATTGAGCCGGGTCGCTCCTTACTATAGTTCGTTAGCACGAACTGTTTGATTTAAGTATACTGAATTTTCTCAATTCTGGTGAGGATAAAACCCCAGTTACTCGTCTAAGAGGGTAGTATCAAATACCATGTAGCTGTGGAAATTATTACATTGGTAGAACCCACGAAAATTTAGGAACAAGATTACAGCAACACAAAGAAGTATTGAAAAAGCATTAAAATCTATAAATAGCACCATATCTTTCGATTCAGCTTTAACAATCATTTTTGAAAAACTAAACCATTATGTTCTATTTGACAAAACAGTCCTAATTAGCAATGACCTAGGAATCAAACAAACTGTCTCCGAGGCAATTGAAATCAAACGAAACTTAAAAACAAGATACATCCCTAAATAGAGACTTGGGTGAATACACACTCAACCCTATGTGCACAAAGTTAATTATAGAAAATAATCTAATTTCAAATAAAACGAAAATAGGAACCAATAAAAACAAACCCAATCCCAAAAGAACTACAAGATTAGGTGCAAAGAAGGCAAACATTGCAATAAGAAATTATTTCAGTTTTAAATAAATACAGTTAGTGAAAATGAGTGAACCTTTTTATCTTGTAAAATGTTAGCTTTTATCACACAGTCTTGGCTGAACTTTTCGTTAAGAAGTAATGATGGCTATTTAAAAAAAAATGGATTTTTAACCAAGAATTTTTATTGTATGTGTTTTTTTGTGTTATATTTTTTATTATTTTCTTTGCTGAAGACAGCCCTTAGATACAGGACCGAAATATTCAAATAGGTTTTGTTTATTCACTCTCTTGGGAAAAAAAAGTCCTCATTATTCTCTCCTCTGTATTTGTATTATGGAATGGCTGTGTGATCATCATCATTATTTACCCAAAGCTTAATTTTCGCATGTTTCTAAAAAGCTGGCAACCAAATCACCAGATTCACCAATTTCAATCGCTATTACCAAGTAATTGTGAAAAAAGCATTGACATGTCAAGAAATGAGCCTGATCCACTCTGAATTTGAATTGCATCTCAGTGAGCAACCAAATCACCAAATTCACCAATTTCAATCGCTATTACCAAGTAATTGTGAAAAAAGCATTGACATGTCAAGAAATGAGCCTGATCCACTCTGAATTTGAATTGCATCTCAGTGAGCAACCAAATCACCAAATTCACCAATTTCAATCGCTATTACCAAGTAATTGTGAAAAAAGCATTGACATGTCAAGAAATGAGCCTGATCCACTCTGAATTTGAATTGCATCTCAGTGAGCAACCAAATCACCAAATTCACCAATTTCAATCGCTATTACCAAGTAATTGTAAAAAAAGCATTGACATGTCAAGAAATGAGCCTGATCCACTCTGAATTTGAATTGCATCTCAGTGAGCAACCAAATCACCAAATTCACCAATTTCAATCGCTATTACCAAGTAATTGTGAAAAAAGCATTGACATGTCAAGAAATGAGCCTGATCCACTCTGAATTTGAATTGCATCTCAGTGAGCAACCAAATCACCAAATTCACCAATTTCAATCGCTATTACCAAGTAATTGTGAAAAAAGCATTGACATGTCAAGAAATGAGCCTGATCCACTCTGAATTTGAATTGCATCTCAGTGAGCAACCAAATCACCAAATTCACCAATTTCAATCGCTATTACCAAGTAATTGTGAAAAAAGCATTGACATGTCAAGAAATGAGCCTGATCCACTCTGAATTTGAATTGCATCTCAGTGAGCAACCAAATCACCAAATTCACCAATTTCAATCGCTATTACCAAGTAATTGTGAAAAAAGCATTGACATGTCAAGAAATGAACCTGATCCACTCTGAATTTGAATTGCATCTAAGTGAGCATCTGTTTTCACCAATTTCGGTTAGGATAGTTTTATTCTAGTAAGGTGATATTAAATCTGAAATTCATTATCTATTTCCGTTAGTACAAGTTGTTTTTCTTAAGAAACCTGCTAAATTACTTCATTGTTAAAAGTCCTCTAATTTTTTCTAGCTATCTGCCTTCACTTATTTTCCAAAAGGGAAGGAAGCCCCTATTGACGTGGGTAACTTCACTGTTAATCTTCAAACTGTCAAATGTAAACCATTATGGACGGAAAGAGTCGTGCAACTGACCAATAGAGACACCAAAGTCAGTAGATATGTTGTACATCTGCAGTTTACTTGCTGGGGCTCCACGTAAGTAAACTCTAGATCTACGTTTCAGCAGTAGTTAATTTGGCATCCTAGGTCAGAAACAGAAGTAGTCTTTTTTTATTTATTTCTCTCAAAATCAAGAGTGTAAATAGATAGATGCATAAAAATACAAGAAAACTCCGACAAATAAACAAAATATTGAGTTACAGCAACGAAAAAAAAAACACAGAAGATTTAGAAATAATTGAAAGAATGCATCGAATAAAACTGACGAAAAATGAAAAATTATTTAGTTCGGGAAAAGTCTATGGTTAGAGAGAATATTTTTAGGTTTACGAAAATTCTATTCATTTCATCTTAGTTTTGGATCAATCTTAAATTAATGTTAGGTTAATTAACCTGGATTGATCTTAATTTTAGGTCTCGGGACTAATTCGGTGCTACAAGAACAAATTTTGAGATGAAATTACAATTTGTTGTTATTATATATATTTTTTATCTACGAAATAAACACCACGGAATCCAAAGAGAAAAGTAAAATAACAAGCACAAACAAATGCAGTAACCAATAATAAATATATGAATAAAAAATTAACCATAATCACCGAGGAAAAACTTAGACAGTGGATCATTAACGCTCAAAAGATTGACTGATTTTGAACGCTTCTCAACAGCCAGTTTATCAAGGCTGAAAGGAGCATCAGTGACTGAGAATCGTGACACTACTCTTTTTGCTTTTTTTAAACCATTTTCACTTTACTTTTCTAGTTTGTCACAATACTATTTCTGCTTTCTTTCAATTTTTAAACGGGCGAGGCAAAAACAAAACGAAATTTTTGATAACGATAATATGTCACTCAATTTTTTATAATCCTTTTTTAGAGAAGACTAGCAAACCGGGAAAGAAAAGTTATTTTGTTATCATATGAAAATGTGTTATTACCCCTTTTCTCACTCGCTTAGTTAGAAGATGGGACATTTTGTATTGATTTCTTTTTTCAAATATATTTTAATGCCTAAAAATAAATCTTGTTATATTTCCGTTTTCTTGTACATTTTTATCTTGTAACATAACGTCTTTGGTATAACCAAAATTAGATGAATCTTGGAATTATTTTAGGGGGGGAGGACAATTTCAAAAAAATACCAAAACAAGGTGAATTGTCTAGAAAAATATGATAAACTATTTTAAAAAATCAGAAAACTTTCTAAATCTAGTGGAACACAGGGCCAGAGTTCTAAACTCGATTTAAAAATTTATCGCGGCCATTTAAATTCCCAGACGAATGATGAGTTAGTTACGTGGAGACTGTAGGCATCTATAAAGGAGTTTATTCTTTTAAACGGAGAGCTAAGTTTCTCAGGAACGTAAGAAATATGCTTCCAAGTTTTGAGAAACAATTTCATGACTTGGGGTGAAGCACTGCATCAGAGTCTCTCTTCGTTCGCTCCGTTCGGCTGCTCGGGACTTCGGGTCTCGCATATGGCCTGTGCTTTAATCTGATATTGCTATAAGGTTTGTCAATGAGACCTTGCCTTGCACGGGCTTTTTGTAGATTTATATAGATCTCCTGAAGCGTATTTTCGTATATAACACGCAGGAGCGTGTTTCAAAATTTAAAAGAATAAACTCATGACTTTGGTGGAGGCACTGGATCAAAACTCTCCGTTTGCTTCGTTCAGCAGGTCGAGCCTTTGGCCCGTGTAGATGGTCTTTGCTTTAGTTGGGCGGCACTATGAGATTCGTTAAGGAGACCCCGTATTACTTGTGGCTCTTTTATAGAGATATAGAGGTTTTCTGAGGCAAAACTATATATACAATTAAAAACGAAAGCTCAATTCAAGAAAGCGACAAAATTTGACCGTGTTGGGGAAGACATTGGATACCTTAACAATTCAAACAATAATATTCTGAAAATTCATAGGGCCAAAGTCCTTTACGATGCAAAGTGACAATTTTGGCCCGAAAGCTGTACAAAAATTGTCAATACTATATTTGAAAAAATCAAGAAAAAAATATAAAAAAATTTATTCTAAGAGAAATGTGGGGGGGGGGCTTATTTGTTTGACACGCACTTATTAGAAAAAGTTATGAAAGTCACAGTAGTCACTCAAGCTAATAGTTTAATAAAAAAAAATCACAGTAATTACTCAAGGTCATAGTTTGTCATTTGCCGTTTAAGCTTAGTAACTCACGGGTATAATATTGTTTTTATTTTAGAGATTTCCCAGCTTCAACGAGTGGATTTTTGGCCTTTGTTAGCGAATGTATTTACTTTTGGAAACAGCAACGTCACCTCAGCAGACCCTTCGTTGTACATTGTCTAGCAGGTGCTGGAAAAACCGGAACATTTATTGTTGTCCTGACAGCTATTCTAGAAACGGGTGAGTTGGTTTCCATAAAGATCTGTCACAGCTTCAAGATGTCTCTGATTACCAAATTGACCAACATCCTACAACCGCTTATCCAATTCTAAACCTGTTCAAAACTAGAACCCGCTTCTGAAAGGCTTTGTCTTAAGAAATCCTCAAAAACTATACCGCTGAAAAAGCTTACCCTTCTATATTTTTGGGTACCTCTTACTCTCATATCGGGATCTTTCTCTTACCCTCTTGGTGGTCGTTTACTAAAAGTTGTGTAGTGATGTAGTATTTTAGTATTTTGAGGACATGTCCAATCCATCTAAAGGTTAAAAAGGACAAAAGATCTTCCAGAGTCATTGCTGGCAAATAGGGTGTCAATTGACGTTTTATTTCGTGGGTCTGATCTTTTTACAGGGACAAGTAGCAAGCTTGTTGCTTGCTGCGGCTGGGATTGAACCTGTGGCCCCGTATTGCCAAGTAGAGCATCAATCCACTGTGGTACAACAGGGTAAAATTCGTCCCGTGTGGGGTTTGATCCCGCGACTTAGATATCCAGGTTGCCTGGCTGTAAACCACTTGACCAACCTGACAAAAACGAAGAGAACGATTCTGATGTTAGTTTCGATTTACTGTTTAATACTCATTTTAGGTACAAAGGTTAGTGACTAGATACAAAACATAGCTGACTGACCTTGACTAAGGTCGAATTGCCTCACTGCTCATAAAGACTTATGTTTTGTATCTAGTCACTAACCTTTATACCGAAAATGAATATTAAGCAGTAAATCGAAACTAACATGCAGAATCTTTCTCTTCGTTTTTGATTTGCACGGTTCTGTGTCGTACTTAACTAGACTTATCAAGTTCTGCAAGCTCTGTATTCCCGACCATGCTCAAGCTCTGCACGAAAGATTGCCAACTCCCTGTGTAGCTGCATGAAGTCTCTTATGCCCCCCCCCCAAATTAGGTTTTTGATTTTTTCTAGTTAATTATTTCCATTTTTTTTTCAGGATCTACGAGTAATATTTCAGACGTGGCTCGCCTCGCGACAAGCATCAGTCTTTCTAGAAGAAATATTTTACGAGATAAGGATTTTTTGCTTTTTTCTTATCGATGTCTGCTTGACTACTGCCTTGAACTTTTAAGAAAACGTAAGTTTTATCTTTTAGTATTATGCAATTTTTTTTATTATTTAAGGAATATTAAGGAAATCGTGGTTCTTCCTGCAAACTGTCTCTTTGTTACGAAAGACAAGCATCTTTGCAATTACCATTTTTATTTTCGAGTTTATTCCCAGATTTATTTATTTATGAATGGGGGGCGTTGGAGGGGTGCTTGAAGCTGGTTTATCTTTATTTAGATACAGGAAATGGATCAGAGGCGAGAAGAGGTCTGGAGGTGGAATAATGGAGAAGGGATGAAATGAGAGTTTAAATAACTTTCTCGAGTTAAGTTTATGGTTTTAGTGACAATGGTGTTATTTTGTATAATAAAGATGGAGGAAGGGAGATTTCGAATATGAAGTTTTGGGAGGTAAATCTACTTTGTTTTGTCACACGGCTCGAGGATGGAGGGAAGACTTTTCGGGAGGGGTAGAATATTTATTCCTTTTTTTATGCCTGTTACTCGGCAGGCTTTGCCGCGTGTCCGTTTATAATCATTTCAGTTTATCCGTCATCCACAATTTAGATATATTGTCATAAACAATGCTTTTTGTAAAAAAAAAATATTTTAAATTTGAATTGTTTTTGTATTCCTTCAAATATGTAATATAAAATTCAGGTCTTATCCTTCAAAAACGAAATGAAGGGATATATTATAGTCCCCTAATTTATGTACTTTCTGCCTTAAGATTGCTTTCCCTGGGTTGGGCTTAATTTGATACTGTCATACTATAAAACTGCTGAATTGTAGATCGTTTGGAAAAGACCGAGGACATAATACCACTGACCTTTGAAATTTTAATATTCATCAAAGTAGACTCGTTATTATTCGGACTACCCATACATAGTCTGGGCTCTTATTTTATAAATTGGTCGATTTTGGGGCTTTAATCATTCTAGACATTTTTTGTTTAAAGACACCATCAAAGAGACTGAGTTTTTGGAAATGTTTAGGATCGGCAATTCTTCTCTCTAGGGTGGTTCCATCTATAAGTTTTTCTTTTACTTTTGAACCCAAAACTAAATTTAGAGACTATGAATGAAAAAAAAAGTGTAACCAGGCAGCAAATATCAAAATATATGTATTAGTAACAATATCCCTAGTAAGTAGAAAAAATCACCTAAATGGGGGATAAACTGTAAGGGAACGTACTTTTTCCAATAGATATCTTTACTCTGTAAATTAGTGACCTGTTTTTTCTACTGATGAAATCTGGGTATACTTGAAAGCAATATTTTATTCTAATTGTTAAATTTCGCCTTCTTACTTTCTCCCATGCCTTTTATTTAATCACCTGCTCAACTTTATAGAATCTAAAAAAATTGTATAGATTTGCATACGCTCGTGGTAAGATCAACTATTAAAGTCTGTTATTTATACTAAGATTAATTTCGGTCTCAAGAAAACACAAATGGATGGAAAAAGTTAGTAACTTTGGTGGGTGTTCTTTAGAGTTGAGTAATCTTTACAATATTTTCTTTTTTAGTATAGCTGTTTACTTCATAGGTAAATCTTATTTTTATTTAAAAGAAAATTTGAGCGTGTGGACCAAGTTATCGGGTTTAAGTTTCTTGAAAGTTACACCAAAGTAGATCTAAAAGCAAAAGTCGACGTGTCCATATTATTATTTTTTGCCTTCTCTCTTGTACCCCTGTGTCTTTTGCTTATACTAGTGACAAAGAACTTTAGAACTCGTCGCTTTGTTTATACATAGGGATAAATAGCAATGGCAGAGGTATCTTTTTGTTACCTAGTAAAATTTCAAGGTTAACTGCTATTGAACATTGGTAATGTATATTCTGAATCAGATTGAGGAACTTGGCTTCAAATAATGCTAAGCAGGGTTTTAGGCATGCCTGCTACTGCGAGCTACCCTCCCGAAAAATGTTCAGGAAAAAAAAAACTAATTTTATATATGGCTCCTTTGTCCGAGAGAAACTTGTATGCGGTGTTCTATTCTCCTTAGGAACAGCGGGCACTAGTATTAATCTTTATACAAATTTTCTCGGAGTTTTGTTATTATTTATTTGATGTCAACAATATACGGAAGAAGCACAGATAATAACTCTTTTCCTATCCTGGAAAGCTGAGGGATGGGGGTATATGAGATGTACAATTCATGATGGTGACATGTTCCTTGTTGGATTGAATCCGTGTGAGCCGGGGCACAATCGGCAATCTCATATGCTAGATGTTCATTTCATGTAATAAATTAATACGAAGCATTCATCATTATATTGAACCACATGAAAATAAACACTTGGAAAATGTCCAAATATGTGCATAAAGGAGCTGTATAGTATGAAGTCTTGTTTATTCCAATTATTTTATTGCAGATGCTGTTCATAACACTGAACCAAAGTCTGAAATCCCAATAGCCTCTTCTGAGAAACTGACTGCAATAGAAACGTTGGATGTGATCGGGGACGAAGGCAAAGAAGCAGCTAAAGGTATCAACTGCCTGCATTGTCTTTTATTTGATAATCGTTGGCATCAGTTTTATATATATATTTGTATATATATATATATATATATATATATATATATATATATATATATATATATATATATATATATATATATATATATATATATATACATATGTGTCTGTCTGTATGTCCGCATATGACTTCTGAATTATTTTATCATATACCAATTCAAAAACAAAAGGCAAAAGTATTCAAGCCGATGTAGCTGAGTTGGTAACGCGTTATGTTCCAGGTTCTAGGTTCGAGAGGTTCCAGGTTCGAACCTTGAATACAAAAGAAGAAAAAAAACTAAAAAAGGTAAAAACTACAAAAAAAAACTAAAAAGAAAAAAAAAACTAATAAAAGGTAAAAACTACAAAACTAAAAACTAAAAAAAAAAAAACTAAAAAAAGGTAAAAACTACAAAAAACTAAAAAGAAAGAAAAACTAAAAGCTAATAAAAAAAACTAAAAAAACTAAAAACTGAAAAAGAAAAAAAACTAATAAAGGAAAAAGCTGAAAAATAAAGGAGAAAAAGAAAACTAAAAAAAATAAAATAAAAAAAAATTAAAAAAGGTAAAAACTACAAAAAAATTTAAAAAGAAAAAATGAAAAAAACTAAAAAAGCCAAAAAAAAAAGGTAAACACCAAAAATAAAAATAAAAGACACAGGGACACAACTACAATGGCGCGTAACTAATATGGTGCATAACGATTTTGGCGCGAAACGCTCCCACCAGCTAGGTGTTGGGGTGGCTTGAAGTGCCACCCCAACAGGTAGTATATATATCTATATATATAAAAATAAGTTGTCTGTCTGTGGATGGGTCAGGTGACGTCACCTGAAAAAACTGGATCAGGTGACGTCAAAACTGAAAAAACTAAAAAAAAGGCAAAAACTACAAAAAAAACTAAAAACTAATAAAAAAAATAAAAAAGCTAAAAAACTAAAAAAACTAAAAAAAGGCAAAAACTACAAAAAAACTAAAAACTAATAAAAAAGCTAAAAAACTAAAAAAACTAAAAAAAGGCAAAAACTACAAAAAAAACTAAAAACTAATAAAAAAAATAAAAAAGCTAAAAAACTAAAAAAACTAAAAAAACTAAAAAAAGATAAAAAACTAAAAAAACTAAAAACTAAAAAAAAGGAAAAAACTGAAAAATAAGCTAAAATAAAGGTAAAAACCAATAAAAAACTAAAAAAAACCTGAAAAAACTAAAAAAAGGCAAAAACTACAAAAAAAAAAAACTAAAAACTAATAAAAAAAGGAAAAAAGCTAAAAAACTAAAAAAACTAAAAAAAGGTAAAAAACTAAAAAAAATAAAAAATAAAAAAAAACTAAAAAAAAGGAAAAAACTGAAAAATAAGCTAAAATAAAGGTAAAAACCAATAAAAAACTAAAAAGAAAAAAAGGAAAAAACTAAAAAAAATTTTCATCTAAAAAACTAAAAAAAACTAAAAAAGGTAAAAACTAAAAGAAGACCAGGACATAAGTAAAAAAAAAAACTATCTATATATATAAAAATAAGTTGTCTGTGGATCTGTGGATCGTGGATCAGGTGACGTCACCTGAAAAAACTGGATCAGGTGACGTCAAAACTGAAAAAACTAAAAAAAGGCAAAAACTACAAAAAAACTAAAAACTAATAAAAAAAATAAAAAAGCTAAAAAACTAAAAAAACTAAAAAAACTAAAAAAAGTAAAAAACTAAAAAAACTAAAAACTAAAAAAAACTAAAAAAAAGGAAAAAAACTGAAAAATAAGTTAAAATAAAGGTAAAAACCAATAAAAAACTAAAAAAAAACTGAAAAAACTAAAAAAAGGCAAAAACTACAAAAAAACTAAAAACTAATAAAAAAAGTAAAAAAGCTAAAAAACTAAAAAAACTAAAAAAAACTAAAAAATCTAAAAATCTAAATAAACTGAAAAAGAAAAAAAAGGAAAAAAATAAAGGAGAAAAACAAAACTAAAAAACGAATGTATATACAGACCGGTACACCGGGATACAAATGACGACCGGGACACAGGGAATATAAATGACGACCGGGACACAGGGACACAACTACAACGGGGACACCGGGGGAAACAGGGGGATATAAATGACGACCGGGACAAAAAAACTAAAAAGAAAAAAAAACTAAAAACTAATAAAAAAACTAAAAAATCTAAAAATCTAAATAAGCTAAAAAAGAATAAAAAAGGAAAAAAATAAAGGAGAAAAACAAAACTAAAAAACGAATGTATATACAGACCGGGACACCGGGATACAAATGACGACCGGGACACAGGGAATATAAATGACGACCGGGACACAGGGACACAACTACAACGGGGACACCGGGGGAAACAGGGGGATGTAAATGACGACCGGGACACCGGGACAGGGAATGGTCGATTAGCAATCACCATCAACAAAGCTCAAGGGCAATCATTAGAATCATGAGGTATAGATCTGAATACAGATTGTTTTCCCATGGACCATTATATGTTGCATGTTCAAGAGTCGGTAAACCTGACAATCTATTTATATGCAAAGACAATGGGACAGCAAAGAATGTTGTATATTCGCAAGTTTAACGTAGTTAAAACCATATATATATATATATATATATATATATATATATATATATATATATATATATATATATATATATATATATATATATATATATCTATATTCACAGGTGGGACATAGGGACACAACTACAATGGCGCGTAACTATTATGGCGCGTAACGACTTACGCGCGCGGGGGGGCTCGGGGGGGGCGAAGCGCCCCCACCAACTAGGTGTTGGGGTGGCGCGAAGCGCCACCCCAACAGCTAGTATATATATATATATATATATCTATATATATAAAAATAAGTTGTCTGTCTGTGGATGGGTCAGGTGACGTCACCTGAAAAAACTGGATCAGGTGACGTCAAAACTGAAAAAACTAAAAAAAGGCAAAAACTACAAAAAAAACTAAAAACTAATAAAAAAAATAAAAAAGCTAAAAAACTAAAAAACTAAAAAAAGGCAAAAACTACAAAAAAACTAAAAACTAATAAAAAAGCTAAAAAACTAAAAAAACTAAAAAAAGGCAAAAACTACAAAAAAAACTAAAAACTAATAAAAAAAAATAAAAAAGCTAAAAAACTAAAAAAACTAAAAAAACTAAAAAAAGATAAAAAACTAAAAAAACTAAAAAAAAACTAAAAAAAAAGGAAAAAAACTGAAAAATAAGCTAAAATAAAGGTAAAAACCAATAAAAAACAAAAAAAAAAAACTGAAAAACTAAAAAAAGGCAAAAACTACAAAAAAACTAAAAACTAATAAAAAAAGTAAAAAAGCTAAAAAACTAAAAAACTAAAAAAACTAAAAAAAGGTAAAAAACTAAAAAAAATAAAAAATAAAAAAAAACTAAAAAAAAGGAAAAACTGAAAAATAAGCTAAAATAAAGGTAAAAACCAATAAAAAACTAAAAAGAAAAAAAGGAAAAAACTAAAAAAGATTTTCATCTAAAAAACTAAAAAAAACTAAAAAAGGTAAAAACTAAAAGAAGACCAGGACATAAGTAAAAAAAAAAACTATCTATATATATAAAAATAAGTTGTCTGTGGATCTGTGGATCGTGGATCAGGTGACGTCACCTGAAAAAACTGGATCAGGTGACGTCAAAACTGAAAAAACTAAAAAAAGGCAAAAACTACAAAAAAAACTAAAAACTAATAAAAAAAATATAAAAGCTAAAAAACTAAAAAAACTAAAAAAAGGCAAAAACTACAAAAAAAACTAAAAACTAATAAAAAAGCTAAAAAACTAAAAAAACTGAAAAAAAGGCAAAAACTACAAAAAAACTAAAAACTAATAAAAAAATAAAAAAGCTAAAAAACTAAAAAAAGTAAAAAACTAAAAAAACTAAAAAAAAATAAAAAAAAGGAAAAAACTGAAAAATAAGCTAAAATAAAGGTAAAAACCAATAAAAAACTAAAAAAAAACTGAAAAAATAAAAAAAGGCAAAAACTACAAAAAACTAAAAACTAATAAAAAAAGTAAAAAAGCTAAAAAACTAAAAAAACCAAAAAAAACTAAAAAAACTAAAAAAACTAAAAAAACTAAAAAAACTAAAAAAACTAAAAAATCTAAAAATCTAAATAAACTAAAAAAGAAAAAAAAAGGAAAAAAATAAAGGAGAAAAACAAAACTAAAAAACGAATGTATATACAGACCGGTACACCGGGATACAAATGACGACCGGGACACAGGGAATATAAATGACGACCGGGACACAGGGACACAACTACAACGGGGACACCGGGGGAAACAGGGGGATATAAATGACGACCGGGACAAAAAAACTAAAAAGAAAAAAAAACTAAAAACTAATAAAAAAACTAAAAAATCTAAATAAGCTAAAAAAGACAAAAAAAGGAAAAAAATAAAGGAGAAAAACAAAACTAAAAAACGAATGTATATACAGACCGGGACACCGGGATACAAATGACGACCGGGACACAGGGAATATAAATGACGACCGGGACACAGGGACACAACTACAACGGGGACACCGGGGGAAACAGGGGGATGTAAATGACGACCGGGACACCGGGACAGGGAATGGTCGATTAGCAATCACCATCAACAAAGCTCAAGGGCAATCATTAGAATCATGAGGTATAGATCTGAATACAGATTGTTTTCCCATGGACCATTATATGTTGCATGTTCAAGAGTCGGTAAACCTGACAATCTATTTATATGCAAAGACAATGGGACAGCAAAGAATGTTGTATATTCGCAAGTTTTACGTAGTTAAAACCATATATATATATATATATATATATATATATATATATATATATATATATATATATATATATATATATATATATATATATATATATATATATATATATATATATATATATATATATATATATATATATATATATATATATATATATATATATATATATCTATCTATATTCACAGGTGGGACATAGGGACACAACTACAATGGCGCGTAACTATTATGGCGCGTAACGACTTACGCGCGCGGGGGGGCTTGGGGGGGCGCGAAGCGCCCCCACCAACTAGGTGTTGGGGTGGCGCGAAGCGCCACCCCAACAGCTAGTATATATATATATATATATGTATATATCATGAAAAGAGAAATCACCAATGCAACAGCACAAAAAAAAAAAAAGAGACAGAAGGAGAAAAGGAAGACTGCTTTCCTAAATTAGTGATTAATATAGACCAGCACTTGAATGAGGCTTTAACCCTACTCATCCATACAATCACATAGGTCAAACAGCATAGCCATACACAATCAACCATAAAGAATAATCCATGGACAGACAGTCATGTCGTCAATAAGTATAAGTCGTCATTTACCAAACAATAGAAAAAATAATATAGACAAATAATTCAGAGGCAACACTCAACATAAGGGCTCATCAGGAGAATACACTGGCCTATATAGGGTGTCGCCACTTTAAATTCTCTACCCAGCACAGTGTTGTGGCTACCACAGAATATCCATGGCATCCCCGTGTCAGGTATCACCCCCAAAATACATGCCTATGAAAGAAAAAAAAAAAGCAAATGTAAAACAACCAAGTAAAACCAAAACAAGCTTATCCTGTTAATACATCCCTTTTTTTAGCAACAATAGGTAAACTAAATATTATAAATTTTACCAAATCACAAATATTAACACATTGCAAAAAACCTGAATGAACTAAACAATTATAGAATTCATCTTTACCATGTGGGTAATTTTTAAGAAAATCCGCTCAATTAGAAACACAATTCAAAATAAATGGCGCTGCGACAACATTTCTCGAACCTCCGAAATTAGTTGAAAATTTCTTTAAGTATTTCTAGATAATTCTTTTGATATTTATTTAAAAGTTCGTTATAATGAAAACTAAATTTTTTAAATTGCCAAGTTAAGTTATTTGCAGAAAAACCTCTTGATATCAATTTTTGGTTTAAGATTTTACATCTATTTTTAAAATCAATATAATTACTACAAATCCTTTCATAACGAAGTAACTGTGAGAAAATCACAGTTTGTCACACAGTTGTGAAAATCACAGTTGTGAGAAAATGCTGAATATCTGATATTTGAGTGTATATTACTTTCAGGGAATGGGAAATTAATCACTTCAAAATCAAAATCATCCGTTTTATTATACATTTTAAAACTTAATTTATTATTATCACAAATATATATATATGTATATATATATATATATATATATATATATATACTAGCTGTTGGGGTGGCGCTTCGCGCCACCCCAACACCTAGTTGGTGGGGGCGCTTCGCGCCCCCCCCCCAAGCCCCCCCGCGCGCGTAAGTCGTTACGCGCCATAATAGTTACGCGCCATTGTAGTTGTGTCCCTATGTCCCACCTGTGAATATAGATAGATATATATATATGGTTTTAACTACGTAAAACTTGCGAATATACAACATTCTTTGCTGTCCCATTGTCTTTGCATATAAATAGATTGTCAGGTTTACCGACTCTTGAACATGCAACATATAATGGTCCATGGGAAAAAAATCTGTATTCAGATCTATACCTCATGATTCTAATGATTGCCCTTGAGCTTTGTTGATGGTGATTGCTAATCGACCATTCCCTGTCCCGGTGTCCCGGTCGTCATTTACATCCCCCTGTTTCCCCCGGTGTCCCCGTTGTAGTTGTGTCCCTGTGTCCCGGTCGTCATTTATATTCCCTGTGTCCCGGTCGTCATTTATATTCCCTGTGTCCCGGTCGTCATTTGTATCCCGGTGTCCCGGTCTGTATATACATTCGTTTTTTAGTTTATTTTTTCTCCTTTATTTTTTTCCTTTTTTTTTCTTTTTTAGCTTATTTAGATTTTTAGATTTTTTAGTTTTTTTATTAGTTTTTAGTTTTTTTTTCTTTTTAGTTTTTTTGTCCCGGTCGTCATTTATATCCCCCTGTTTCCCCCGGTGTCCCCGTTGTAGTTGTGTCCCTGTGTCCCGGTCGTCATTTATATTCCCTGTGTCCCGGTCGTCATTTGTATCCCGGTGTACCGGTCTGTATATACATTCGTTTTTTAGTTTTGTTTTTCTCCTTTATTTTTTTCCTTTTTTTTCTTTTTTAGTTTATTTAGATTTTTAGATTTTTTAGTTTTTTTATTAGTTTTTAGTTTTTTTTTCTTTTTAGTTTTTTTGTAGTTTTTACCTTCTTTTTAGTTTTGTTAATTTTTTTTTTTACTTGTGTCCTGGTCGTCATTTATACTCCCTGTGTCCCGGTGCTTTGTTGATTGCTAATCGAACATTCCTTTTGTCCTGGTCGCTTTCTCTTTGAGTGTCGTCATTTATTTTTTTCTTTTTTAGTTCTTTTAGTTTTTACCTTTTTTAGTTTTTTTTAGTTTTTAGTTTTTTTAGTTTTTTACCTTTTTTAGTTTTTTTAGTTTTTTTAGTTTTTTAGCTTTTTTATTTTTTTTTATTAGTTTTTAGTTTTTTTGTAGTTTTTGCCTTTTTTTTAGTTTTTTTTAGTTTTTTAGCTTTTTTATTAGTTTTTAGTTTTTTTTGTAGTTTTTGCCTTTTTTTAGTTTTTTTAGTTTTTTAGCTTTTTTATTTTTTTTATTAGTTTTTAGTTTTTTTTGTAGTTTTTGCCTTTTTTTAGTTTTTTCAGTTTTGACGTCACCTGATCCAGTTTTTTCAGGTGACGTCACCTGATCCACGATCCACAGATCCACAGACAACTTATTTTTATATATATAGATAGTTTTTTTTTTTTTTACTTATGTCCTGGTCGTCATTTATACTCCCTGTGTCCCGGTGCTTTGTTGATTGCTAATCGAACATTCCTTTTGTCCTGGTCGCTTTCTCTTTGAGTGTCGTCATTTATTAGTTTTTTCCTTTTTTTTTAGTTTTTTATTGGTTTTTACCTTTATTTTAGCTTATTTTTCAGTTTTTTCCTTTTTTTAGTTTTTTTTTATTTTTTATTTTTTTTAGTTTTTTACCTTTTTTTAGTTTTTTTAGTTTTTTTAGTTTTTTAGCTTTTTTACTTTTTTTATTAGTTTTTAGTTTTTTTTTGTAGTTTTGGCCTTTTTTTAGTTTTTTCAGTTTTTTTTTTAGTTTTTTATTGGTTTTTACCTTTATAGTTTTTTTAGTTTTTTAGCTTTTTTATTTTTTTATTAGTTTTTAGTTTTTTTTGTAGTTTTTGCCTTTTTTTAGTTTTTTCAGTTTTGACGTCACCTGATCCAGTTTTTTCAGGTGACGTCACCTGACACATCCATCCACACATCCACAGACAGACAACTTATTTTTATATATATAGATATATATATATATATTATATATATATATATATATATATATATATATATATATATATATATATATATATATATATATATATCTATCTTCTATCTATATAAAAATAAGTTGTCTGTCTGTCTGTGGATGGATCAGGTGACGTCACCTGAAAAAACTGGATCAGGTGACGTCAAAACTGAAAAAACTAAAAAAAGGCAAAAACTACAAAAAGAACTAAAAACTAATAAAAAAAATAAAAAAGCTAAAAAACTAAAAAAACTAAAAAAAGGCAAAAACTACAAAAAAAAACTAAAAACTAATAAAAAAGCTAAAAAACTAAAAAAACTAAAAAAAGGCAAAAACTACAAAAAAAACTAAAAACTAATAAAAAAAATAAAAAAGCTAAAAAACTAAAAAAACTAAAAAAACTAAAAAAAGGTAAAAAACTAAAAAAACTAAAAACTAAAAAAAACTAAAAAAAAGGAAAAAACTGAAAAATAAGCTAAAATAAAGGTAAAAACCAATAAAAAACTAAAAAAAAACTGAAAAAACTAAAAAAAGGCAAAAACTACAAAAAAAAACTAAAAACTAATAAAAAAAGTAAAAAAGCTAAAAAACTAAAAAAACTAAAAAAACTAAAAAAGGTAAAAAACTAAAAAAAATAAAAATAAAAAAAAAACTAAAAAAAAGGAAAAAACTGAAAAATAAGCTAAAATAAAGGTAAAAACCAATAAAAAACTAAAAAGAAAAAAAGGAAAAAACTAAAAAAAACTAAAAAAGGTAAAAACTAAAAGAACTAAAAAAGAAAAAAATAAATGACGAAACTCAAAGAGAAAGCGACCAGGACAAAAGGAATGTTCGATTAGCAATCAACAAAGCACCGGGACACAGGGAGTATAAATGACGACCAGGACATAAGTAAAAAAAAAAACTATCTATATATATAAAAATAAGTTGTCTGTGGATCTGTGGATCGTGGATCAGGTGACGTCACCTGAAAAAACTGGATCAGGTGACGTCAAAACTGAAAAAACTAAAAAAAGGCAAAAACTACAAAAAAAACTAAAAACTAATAAAAAAATAAAAAGCTAAAAACCTAAAAAAACTAAAAAAAGGCAAAAACTACAAAAAAAACTAAAAACTAATAAAAAAGCTAAAAAACTAAAAAAACTTAAAAAAAGGCAAAAACTACAAAAAAAACTAAAAACTAATAAAAAAAATAAAAAAGCTAAAAAACTAAAAAAACTAAAAAAACTAAAAAAAGGTAAAAAACTAAAAAAACTAAAAACCAAAAAAAACTAAAAAAAAGGAAAAAACTGAAAAATAAGCTAAAATAAAGTAAAAACCAATAAAAAACTAAAAAAAAACTGAAAAAACTAAAAAAGGCAAAAACTACAAAAAAACTAAAAACTAATAAAAAAAGTAAAAAAGCTAAAAAACTAAAAAAACTAAAAAAACTAAAAAAACTAAAAAAACTAAAAAAGGTAAAAAACTAAAAAAAATAAAAAATAAAAAAAAAAACTAAAAAAAAAGGAAAAAACTGAAAAATAAGCTAACATAAAGGTAAAAACCAATAAAAAACTAAAAAGAAAAAAAGGAAAAAACTAAAAAAAATTTTCATCTAAAAAACTAAAAAAAAACTAAAAAAGGTAAAAACTAAAAGAACTAAAAAGAAAAAAATAAATGACGACACTCAAAGAGAAAGCGACCAGGACAAAAGGAATGTTCGATTAGCAATCAACAAAGCACCGGGACACAGGGAGTATAAATGACGACCAGGACATCAGTAAAAAAAAAAATTAACAAAACTAAAAAGAAGGTAAAAACTACAAAAAAACTAAAAAGAAAAAAAAACTAAAAACTAATAAAAAAACTAAAAAATCTAAAAATCTAAATAAACTAAAAAATAAAAAAAAAGGAAAAAAATAAAGGAGAAAAACAAAACTAAAAAACGAATGTATATACAGACCGGTACACCGGGATACAAATGACGACCGGGACACAGGGAATATAAATGACGACCGGGACACAGGGACACAACTACAACGGGG
The DNA here is from genome assembly GCF_032884065.1 of Artemia franciscana. Lineage (NCBI taxonomy): Eukaryota > Metazoa > Arthropoda > Branchiopoda > Anostraca > Artemiidae > Artemia > Artemia franciscana. Next base: position 20,872,078 of record NC_088868.1, read on the forward strand.
ACACCGGGGGAAACAGGGGGATATAAATGAAGACCGGGACAAAAAAACTAAAAAGAAAAAAAAACTAAAAACTAATAAAAAAACTAAAAAATCTAAAAATCTAAATAAGCTAAAAAAGAAAAAAAAGGAAAAAAATAAAGGAGAAAAACAAAAGTAAAAAACGAATGTATATACAGACCGGGACACCGGGATACAAATGACGACCGGGACACAGGGAATATAAATGACGACCGGGACACAGGGACACAACTACAACGGGGACACCGGGGGAAACAGGGGGATGTAAATGACGACCGGGACACCGGGACAGGGAATGGTCGATTAGCAATCACCATCAACAAAGCTCAAGGGCAATCATTAGAATCATGAGGTATAGATCTGAATACAGATTGTTTTCCCATGGACCATTATATGTTGCATGTTCAAGAGTCGGTAAACCTGACAATCTATTTATATGCAAAGACAATGGGACAGCAAAGAATGTTGTATATTCGCAAGTTTTACGTAGTTAAAACCATATATATATATATATATAATATATATATATATATATATATATATATATATATATATATATATATATATATATATATATATATATATATCTATATTCACAGGTGGGACATAGGGACACAACTACAATGGCGCGTAACTATTATGGCGCGTAACGACTTACGCGCGCGGGGGGGCTCGGGGGGGCGCGAAGCGCCCCCACCAACTAGGTGTTGGGGTGGCGCGAAGCGCCACCCCAACAGCTAGTATATATATATATATATATATATATATATATATATATATATATATATATATATATATATATATATATATATATATATATATATATATATATATATATATATATATATATATATATATATATATATATATATCGCGCGGAGTCGCAAATGTTTTACCGACATTGCGTGAGTCACCACACAATTGAGTATTAAATCCTAAAATATAAACAAGATCTCTACATAAAAAGTAATGTTTCAATACAGGGAGAAAGGAATTAAAAACAAATTTAAAAAAAAAAAACTGTCTGGAACCTATTTTTAAAGAAGGATTTTGTATCATTCTGACTTCATCCACTTTTTCATATTTGCTTAGATCATAGGGTCAAAGGACTTGATTAACTGTTAACTTTCTGTATTTACACGGAAATAACCTTAAAATCATTGTTCATACAACGATTTTGTTTTATTTTTAAATATTATGTTAGATATAAAATAAACCAAAGTATGATATTCAGTGCAGAAGTGATGACTACAATTAAGCAGTGTGTCTCACGAGAAAATAATAAGGCTCCAGGTGCTGATAGCATGATTAATGAGTTTCTTAAATATGGTGGCTCTGAGGTTAGGAATAAGCTACTGAAGATTATGAACATGATTTTTGAAAAAGGGGAAGTACCCAATGATTTTAGGAAAACCTTAATTAAACTACTGTATAAGAAAAGTGACAAGAGTGAGTGTCGTAATTATCGAGGGATTAGTCTGGTCTCTGTAGGTAGCAAATTACTGAGTAATATGATACTTTTTAGACTGAGAGATGCTGTAGAAAAAGTTTTAAGGGAAGAACAATGTGGTTTTAGAAAAGGTAGAAGATGTGTCGACCAAGTTTTCACTCTTGGGTTAATAATTGTGAAGTCCCTTCGTTTTCAAACACCTTTGGTCCTCTGTTTTATCAATTATGACAAAGCTTTCGATTCTGTTGATAGAAGACCGTTAGCAAAGGTTTTATCGTTATATGGTATACCAGAAAAATACATTAAAGTGATTTGTGCTATGTACGAGAATAATACTGCTGTGGCTATGGTAGGAAATGAGGTTAGCAACTGGTTTTGTATTAAGTTGGGAGTTCAGCAAGGTTGTGTTCTATTCCCCTTTATATGGATCTTTTTGATGGACTTCGTCTTAAGGAGCACAGGAAAGGCCATTGGAGACCATGGAATAAAATGGGGAGGAAAAACGCTCCTGGACTTAGATTATGCTGATGATTTAAGCATATTAGATGAAAGTGTGAGCTAAATGAATTAATTTTTATAGGTTTTGCGAGTTCAGGGTGCTAAAATAGGCTTGAAAATTAATGTTAAGAAGACTAATTCACTAAGGTTAGGAATAAGTGAAGATGAACAGGTGGCATTAGGTAACGAAAAGATGGATCAGGTTGGGAGTATTATTAGTAAAGATGGTGGGAGCAGTGAAGTTGTTAAAATTAGAATAGCTAAGGCTCAGGGTGCTTTTCACAGTTAAAAAAAGCTTGGAAGAATAGAAAGATAAGTCTGCAAACCAGGATTAGAATACTGGAAGCTACAGTGATGACAGAGGTCAAATATGGCTCTGAAGCATGGGCACTCCGGAAAGCAGATGAAAATTTACTTGATGTTTTCCAGAGATATTGCCTATGGATTGTTCTGGGTACCCGGCTGACTGTCCATATTTCAGTAGGTTGTAAGAAAAATGTGGTTCAATCCGGCTTTCTAGGGCTATAATGAAAGAAAGTTTGAGATGGTTAGGCCTCGTTCTACAGATGAAGGATGGCAGATTACCAAAGATTGTCCTTTTTGGCCAATCGTCTGGGGCTACACGGAAAGCTGGTCGTCCTTGTCTGGATTGGGAGGATGCCATAAATAAAGATTTAAAGTAAACGGGAGCTTCCGGGGAGGGTGTAAAGAGCGAGGCTTTAAATAGATTAGATTGGAGGAGGAGCATGCGTAGCTGTGTTGGCCTCAGGCGGCTTGGTGCTCCAGTGAGTTATTAGTAGTAGTAGTAGTAGTAGTTTCACGAGTGTTTTTTTCCCTTAGAATCATCATTTGTAACGGGTGCTCATAAAATGTATCAGAAGGGCAAATTATTCTGTAATTTTGTAATGTGTTTAAGGACTGAAAATGGCTGGTAGGCAAGCTTCTACTCTAACAATGTGCCCCCATTTCTCAATTCTCCATGGATTGGAAAAGAATTTTAAAGATAAACATTTTAATCAAAATTGTTGAAATGCACCAAGTGTCTCCAAGGGGACGTAATGAGTGTAGTCCCAGAAATTAGGGCCCAAAATTATGCAATTAGCCCGTGTAATAGATGCTGTATACATAAAGATTAATAGAAAGGTGCACATATTCCCCCTTGTTGAAGTCAAAGTCGTATATAGCCTTTTCAATCTTTGTGGTTTAGGAAAAAAGTAAAGCTCTTGTCGTCGCACTCCCTCTAATTCCCCCATCCCAAATATACAAACATCAGCATGCTTTTCGGAGAGTAGTCCTAACTAATTTTATTTTCATCGTTCAAAATCGATAAAATCAATGTACTGCATTACTGTTTAAAGCCAAATAAATTCCGTCCATATTAAACAAGTAGGCTTTAATTTTCACCTTTAATGAGATTTAAGGGTCTTCTATCTTGTTGTGTACAAGTCTGAGGCTAACATCGAAAAGTAGAAAATCCAAATTCCAAACGTATCAAGCTATACCATAGATATTCTACACTCATTCAAATCAGAATCAAACTTGGGCCCGTGCAGTCTCTATCTCACCCATTTTAAATTTACATATGCTATACCTCTTTTGACTTGCGATCGTTCGGGGCTTATATAGGAAGTTTTCAAAAATCTGAACGATTAAATTTTCGATGTTAAACCTTATAAGTAAATGTTTTTCAGGTAACGTCTGATTTCCACCGAAATTGATACTGAAGGGTTTTCAGGTTCCCAACTTTAAATCTTTGGCTAATTTTGTAATCTAAACCTTCAAAAAAGATAGTATATTTACTGACTTTCATGAACAGATTAAAATAAATTATTCTTCTCGTCATCCGATTTTCATAAATAGGTTTTTATCTATTTTTTTAAACAGTTTTTTTACAACTAAACCAAAATATGCCATGTACATATTTCACTAATGACGGATATGTCACACCGAGAAAAGACGGATATGTCACGTTTTAGTGGTTATCTTAAATGGTGAGGTGACTGTCCCAAATCAAAACATGATCAGTCCATTTGTATCTTGCCCCGATGTTTAGTCATGTTGCTGAGTGGAGAAATCGACGGTTTCTTCCGTCTTGTAGTTGGAATTCTTAAGCAGGAGCCTGTGAGCCCCTTCTCACCCTCCAAAATTCATAAGCGTAGATATGTTGTACCCTCGTTACTTTTAATTAAAAGATTAATTATGAATTACGATTGGGAAACCCAAAGCAGGCACCTCTCCAACGTACTCCTCCAAGCTTTATAAACGATGACTCCTGACGGTTCGTGATTGTTCACGAGCCATTTAGAATTGACTTCAAATGACCTATGGACTTAGGGCAGTATCCAGGATTTTTGTTTCGACGCTGATCCCAAAACAACTTACTGGCCAATGTCCTGAGCGAGCGGAAGGAGGTAGCAAAATTTCCAGCAAAGCTACAATAGTATAGTACTTATAATCAAGTTGCATTGTTGGTGGGTTTGGGCAGAGCAAACTACCGAACCATTAAAAGCTAGGCTTATGTAATTTTTCTAAAACTGTTTAAAAACTACAACAAGAAAAAAAAAACCATGAAGATCAACACAAAATGTAACCTATAAAAGAAATCTAACAATATCTTTCCCTAGTGTATGTGTAAAATAAATTTTGCTTAGTTGGTTAGTCTGAGTAGGATAAACTGAAAAGCTATAACAGTTTGGAACTTAAAAATTTTCCAAAACTGTTATTAAAACGTAAAAAAAATCCTTGTTAAAAGTGTTTCTTTTTTTTGCTGCTCCGTCAAAAATTGTGAATTGCAAGCTAATGCATATTGAATTGCAGAAGCCAAACTTTAAAAAAGAGGTTTTCCTTGCCATTCAGCTCTAAAAATGAATAAAAAGATTTAAATAGGCAAAACAGTCAAAGAATTATGTCACTTCGAGAAGTTGTTTTATTCTTTTGAGGTGATGTTTTCAGTTTGTCTGAATCAATACTTATCATAAATTTCTACATTAGGTGCTTTGTGTAAACCTACTGAGGAATCTGATTCAGAAGTTGAAGCTAAAGCCTTAGTATCATCCAGTTCAATGTTGCCTGTGGATAGTTCTTTGAAACTTATAATGGATCCAAATCAATTTAGCCTTGAAGCTCCACAAAGGAGATCCAATAAGCAAGAAATGAAAGATAGGTAAGCTTTCTCGTTCCCTCTTTCTTGGTTCTCTTATTATCCTTCTCTTGTATGGGATGCGTTTCTATCTAAGAAATCTAGTGTTTATAAAATCACATCTCATTGGAAAAACTGAGTCGAAGACCAATTATCTGAACCTATCTTAAAAAAGAATGTTAATCAAATTAAACTCTTCAATTTAGATGAAAATTCAGTAACACTTCCTATTTTCCCATATAGCTTATATCTAGTGTTTTGAAGCCGTTCAAGCTTTTCTCAAAGGCTAACTGAAGGCTTTTGTAGTCTTGTCACAGAAAGATGCTTTGTAACGTAATATTTATGGATGTATCATTTTGCCAAGTAAAAATTTTGCTAAACACTTCCTTTCTTCACATATAGCTTATATCTAGTGTTTTGAAGCCGTTCCAGCTTTTCTCAAAGGCTAACTGAAGGCGTTTTCAGTCTTGTCATAGGAAGATGCTTGGTGACATCATATTTATGGATGTATCTCTTTGCCATGTAAACTTCTGCCGGAAGTCAAAAATTTTGCCAAACACTTCCTTTTTCCCATATAACATATATCTAGTGTTTTGAAGCCGTTCCAGCTTTTCTCAAAGGCTAACTGAAGGCGTTTTCAGTCTTGTCATAGGAAGATGCTTGGTGACATCATATTTATGGATGTATCTCTTCGCCATGTAAACTTCTACCAAGTCAAAAATTTTGCCAAACACTTCCTTTTTCCCATATAACTTATATCTAGTGTTTTGAAGCCGTTCAATCATTTCTCAAAGGCTAACTGAAGGGGTTTTCAGTCTTGTCCTATGAAGATGCTTGGTGACGTCATATTTATGGATGTATCTCTTTGCCATGTAAACTTCTGCCAAGTCAAAAATTTTGCCAAACACTTGCTTTTTTCCCATATAGCTTATATCTTGTGTTTTGAAGCCGTCCAAGCTTTTCTCAAAAGCTAACTGAAGGCGTTTGCAGTCTCGTCATAGGAAGATGCTTTGTGACGTCATATTTATGGATGTATCTATTTGCCATGTAAACTTTTGCCAAGTCAAAAATGGAAAGTTATGAGGAAACATATCTCTCCATAGTCGTGCCATTTTCAGCGTTGTCACTAATGACAGCGCCGTTAAGAGTATTTCTACACGTCAATAAGACTTACTGATGTATATTGGGTCACTGCTGTCGCCTCTCTCTGTTATGTAGCTTTGAAGGGTTAATTGATGTAAGATCACTCTAATCAATGGCAAGATACCATAAAGAAGAATCAAAATTCTGCAAACAAGAATCAGACGAGTAGCCGAATTGCTGGTGTGGGTAGGAGATTACAAATAAAACAGGTAGCTTTTTTAAGCGTTCCTCCATTGTCTCAAGCCATTTGCTGCGATTTGGACATTAAATATGCATGTCAGGGCTTACTCTAAATGCATATGAGAAATCTGTTCTAGTGGGTCTTCGTAAGAAACCCTTGAGCTATGCAAATGTAATTCGAAAAACAACTTTCATTGTTTGTAGTTTCCCAGTATTCAGTGACCCAATATACATCAGTAAGTCTTTAGGTTTTGTGAAATTTCACAAGGAGAGGGGGAATATAATAGCGGTGGTTTTTCTTTGTCGATGTGTTGCTAGCAATATATTGTCTTATTATTCGTTGTATTTAAATAGAGAACACAGAAATCATTCTATCTTTATTCAAAAAATTGAAGCGTAAACTGGGGTATTAGGGCATGGAACATTATTACCATATTAAAAAGGAAAAACAGTCCCCTAAAAAGGGGGTCCATGTATATTTTTACTTTTTCTCAGGAAACGGCTCAACAATTTTTTTTTCTAAATATGCATTTTCTGGTCTCAAAAAACAATCTAGATAGGTTATGACTCCGGAAAATGGTTTTTCTCCCCAAGGTTTATCGTATTGAACCTATGATGAAACATATAATAATAATAATAATAATAATAATAATAATTTATTCCAGAAAAAGCCCGTGGGCCATAGGAAAATTACATAACAACGAACAAACAACAAATTAACTAAATTAAATTAATACTATTTAAAGAAAACGCTCCCGATGTGCCGCTGCAATCCTTACAAATCTTGCTATCCTTTTAATACTCAAGAAATTTGTCTCTTTCATTCTATCTACCATTCATATCTCATTCAATTTTTCTTTACTCTCGCCTCCAATCATTCGATTCGACACATTCACTCAAAAAATGTATTAAACTTTCATCCTGAGATCCACACATAGGACAAGCAATAGATTCTACCTTCTCCCCTTTTCTCCCTTGATACTTTCTTTTCTTCTCAATCAAAAATCCATTTCCCCTCCAATCCAAATAAGTCTTCAAATCCTCTCTACTTAACCCAACCTTCCAAAATACCTCCTCCCCCCAACTACCCTTCATCTGTCTATACAATTTTAATGACCCACCTTAAGTGAATCTACAAATATAGTAGTTACTTATTTGTAGAGTTTTGGATTTACAACCGTGACTAATTTTCATAAATCAGTATGTTCTAGGAAAAAGTATAGGTGATGATTGCTCTATATTAAACTTACAGAGCGAATATGGAGCTGAATTAGACTAAAATAAGAAGAAACAGAAATGGAAAAATTTCATCTTTTCAATAAGTTTTGAATTGTCACTACAAAATATTTTTAATCGGACAATAATTACGTATGTATAGCATGGCTGTGGCGATAACTACAACTTAGTAAAGACGAACCATCTCCCATTTTAGCCAAAAATTGAGAAAACACATTTGAAATAAAACCATGTAGTAAGAAATTGTCATTTGTAGGTGATCCAGGAATGGCAATTATTATTTCGATTACACTTAATAGTGAAATGCTGTTTTGAAAACAAATTGATGGCAATATTTCCAATTATGTTATTTCCTAGAAAAGCCTTAGGACAACCTTATCGAGAGCTTTTTATGGGTCCATTTGAACATAAGTTGTAATATCTAGTTCTTTACGATAGCTACAATCTCTTAAAGAATGAACCACGGTCCATAGAAACAAAACATTAAAAACGTAATAAAAAAAACTTTAATTAGAAAAAAAGTGCCATTTGTAGCTGATTCAGGAATAGTAACTATTATCTCAATTAGTCTTATTAGGAAAATGCTATTTAAAAAAAAAAACAATTTATGGGATTTGAAGTACTAGAATCGCCTTTGCGGAAAACCTGTACAACAAAGCTACATCCTTCTGGCTTGAAGAACAAGGAAAATCACTTTTCTGTATGGGTAGCACTGATATGTCCCTTTTTTCCTTTTTTTTCCGTCTTTAACACAAGTGGGGCACCAGAATATCATACAGAGCTGTTTAAGGGATCATTTGAAAGAAATTACTTTTCTAGTGCATTTTGTAATTAACTAAACGAGATATTTAAATTAATCTACGAATTTGGACCAAAAACTGCTTCTTTATACAAAAGATGATGGCTGATGTCATAATTGTAGGTTACAACCGTAAATGATGCTGTAGTAAAATTACGTAATGATGTCAGGGGCAACGCCAAGTACCAATATAAGGCTGACAGGGTAAGTCGGCGAATCAGCCAAAGTTGGCAATTTGTAAAAACACTTATAAACATAATGGTTTCAAGAGAGAGACCTAAATGGACGAAAAACCGAAGCATCAAAGCCAGGCAACCGTAGTATCTAAAAAAAAAAAAAAAAAGACATTAGACCTTACAGTTCCTATCTCTTGTTTACCTTCCCCAGATTTCTCCCGGTACTCATTTAGAGCTATGCGACTCTGGCTAAGCTTACAGAGTCACACCACTGACCACCGTCCCAAACTAAAAAAAAACGAAGTATCTACTGCAAAAAAACAGCAGTAAAAATAGAGATAATATTTTAGAAATGTGAAGAACAGATTTAAAAGAGATCAAAAGGACAGTCAACGGAACATCACTTGATCACACATTGGGATGGTTACTAAGTTGTCTAGTGATTCAGATTTTAAGGAAGCAAAAAATCAAAGAGAAAAACAAACTTAGTGAATGTATCAGGGCTATCGTGAAGCAAAAATTGACAGAGAAAAACAAAGGATCAAGAAGCGTTAGTAAAATGATAAGAGTTGCTGGAACAAATATTGACTGAACAGCCTGATTCTCTTTGGTTTGTTCATTGCCGGATTCCAGTGAAAAAAAAAATGAATTTTTGTTCAGTTTTGTGATATATAATTATTGGGACAACAGTCAAACATTGGCGTAAAGCGAGAGAAGTTGAGGAGGGGGCAGCTACCCACATATACGGAGTAGTTTCTGTTTGCTCAAGTTTTGTTTTTGCTCTTTTTCATATCTAAACAAGCAGCTCTGAGAGAGAGAATTGGTTTTATTTTGAGGTGCTTCATCATTATTCGCCTGTTTTTTTTTTTTTGCTTGCTACGGATCTGAGATTGCACATTCTTTTGATGCAGCATCCAATTTCGCCAGTAATTTCACCACTTTGTCTAAATCTGGCTTAGCGTCTAGATTCTCCGCTAAAACCTCCAACTTGTCCAATTCCTCAGTTTATTGTACCATTTCGACCTAAAAGCAAGAGAGTCTTTCGAAGTATTTTTTGGAAAACCCAATGCTAGTCAATATAATGGCTATGGAAGTTTTTTGTAGTCTAATCTTCAGTAACTGAAAATATGCTATGGCACTATGCTGTGATTTTCAAAATTTCCCATGCCAAACTATAAATGTAATAGTATTCCTATATGAGAATACTATTATGTGTGCGCTATATGTGTGCGCAAGCACAGGATGGCTGGCCCCCAACCCCCCATTGCACTTCCTGGCTGAAGGGCCAAGAAACAGAGATCAGCACCGCCGGTAGGGACTGTAAAGTAATGCCGTATCCTTTACCTTTTAGTATTCTTATATGCCACTGTTTTGTATAATATGCTCGGGGGGAGGGATTATTTCACTGAAAGTTATTCTTTAAAATGTGGTTATGCTACCTTACACATTAAATCGCTAACGGTTTATGCAAGATGATGCCATCCTGTAGCTCAGTTTCTGTCCAATAAAGATTAATTTTTGATGTTATGTTATGTTGCTTACAAAAGCACCTATATATAAGAATTTACTTTAAAATGAGCCTGTAAGCAACTCTCTGGGATGTTCCAGTACCCCACTAGCAGCCATAAAGCAGCCATAGCAGCCTAAAAGAGGACACATAAATGGTACCTATGCCAAAGAGTAATTTTCCTTTTTGTTCAAGCCAGGGGACTGTGAATTCCCTATATAGAGTTTTTGACCATGCCGATTCCAAAGGTTCCAAAGGAGATTTTTGTTTCGATCTGATGCCATTCTAGGGAGCTTCAGTTTTTTTTAATTCTTTTAAATTCATTTTTAAAATAATATTTTACCACTAAAACTAATTTTCATAATAGTTACCATTGCTGAATCAGCTACAAATTGCGATTTTTTCACTTACCAGTTTATTTTAAGAAGCGTTTTTTTGTTACTATGAGCTTTAGTTTCTTTATTACTAGATTGCAGCTGCCGCTGCGACCATGACAAAATCAAAGCATTTGGAGCACTTGCCTAACGTATTTGCTACATTGCAACAGTTTATTCTAAATGAACACCTCTTATGATTTATCTTTTATCGTCAAATATTGCCATATAGTCTGTATGTTATTTCAAGCATCTGTAAATCTTCCAGTGATTTTAATTACATTTTGGTTTGATATCTTTATTTTAGAACTTGAAATTGGAGTAAGAAGTGAAACTTCAAAATCCCTGACCAGAAACAGCAAAACGAGAAGTTGAAACAAACACAACGTCAAAAACCTATTCTCTGTCTCATCAAGTGACTCCAAACGTATAAATAGCTTACCCTCCAATGACACTATTTTCAAAAAAAAGAATCAGGTTAAAGTTAAAACTTTTAATTTTAAAAGGTGAGGGTTTTTTTTATTTCAAGGTCTTTGTTATATATAGTAGTTTGCGAGATATGGAATTCCGCGTCGATGGAATTTGATGCTAACTCAATTTCGGTGACTCGGTTCGCATTAAGCATGTCTCATGTTTAAGAAAAGAGAATTGTCATTGCGTAGAAAATGATTATGGTTTGTATAATTTGGATGCTCAAGAAGAAGATTGACCGTTCTAATAATAGGTTTAAGACTGTGCAGTGAGCATTTTCACTGATTCTACTCCTAAAAACCTAAAGTTTATTAGAGAAGTCAGTGCAAGAACGTAATTAAAAAAAATTAATGCAAATACAGGAGGATAGTGTTTGTCTGGATGTGGAGCCAGCGGTTATTTGTCAAGTCAAAAAGCTGGCTTGTATTTTGGCACCCTAAATATCGACACCCTAGGAGAGTTTCTAGATAAAAAGAAAATGGTGTGGTTTATAAATTAATTTTATCGTTTCAGGTTTTTGTGTGGGGAATCGAAATTAAGTTCGTTAGATGCCGACCCTACAGATCCCTTTAGTTTTATCGATCCACTATGGAGCCTTAAGAAGGACTCGAAGAAATAAATGTTGTGTCTAATCATTCCTTCATCGTGTTTTATTTTATTCTCATTTATTCTGACATATTTATTATTGTATAGTATAATCTCGATAGTAAATTAATTAATCCATAGAGCCCTATTCTTCTTCTTGTTTGGATTACTATTCAGACGCTTTTGCATAATCTCATCCTCGGAATAAAATTCTGGGCCTTGCGCCGGGGTGACGCAGCTAAGTTCAAACTCTGCGTCCGGTGTTATTAGAGAACAATCCCACTTCGCGACTACTCGACTGGACTCCTCCTTTCCTTAAATAAATCATGAAGTCTATTGCGGTTATAATGAAAGTTGTTTATCTCGTTAAGTATTTTGAGCTATCGCTGTAGCCATAGGCGATACCGCTTTCGTTAACAATGGCAAAAAAGGGCAATGGTTATCCGCGGTAAACCCCCATGCCTGAGACTAGAACTTTTGTATTTTTCTTATTGGATGGAAAGCAATAATTAGTGCTGATTCTCTTTGGAATTCAAACAAACGATAGATTGTATTACTTATCAGTAGCAACGGGTATTATTATGTGGTCAGTGAAATGTAAGTTACTATTTTGTCCCCTTTGTCTGGGGCAGGCTAGTCCTGTGGTGCGCTTAGTTCTATGTATTTCGCAGTGGTGATTCAAAAGGCTTTTCTTATCGAAAGCTAAGTCAAAACTGCATTTTCTAATTACAACATTTGCTTCACATGCGGCTTGTTGTCTTCTTCTTCTCACAGAGATACGTATGAAATAAAGCGATTGATAACAACATTTTTAGTCTATTTCAAATGGCAAAACTAAGTTTTTTCAATATTTCCTTTGGGTTCCTCTGATTTTGACTCATGTATTTTTATTTTAAAGTTAACGTAACCCAAATGTGTTGTATAGTCGTGGTTAATATTCTTAGCCCAAGCTTTGCAGTGGATTTTGGTCTCTTTACCGGGTTGAAGATTATCAAGTTTGAGGGCAACGAGAGGGGAAGGTGTGAAACGCTCAGGTATGAAACGATAAGGATAATAATAAGCTGGGAATCCTCTGAATGGAAGATAATCAATGTTGACTTTGTCGTTGGGAGTCTTTCCTTGGCAAGAAAGCCATATCATTCTTGTGGATCCGATCCATTTCGGTCCTGCTCGTAACTCGGTCCATTTCGAGTCTACTGTGGTAACCGCATGTTCTTTGTCAGTGGTTCCGATATGCTGTTTTAAATCATCTGGCATATCTGCTGGAAGCTCATCACCCTTAGTATAAGGTATAGGCGTCCAATCGAGTATCTTGTTCAGTTTTACAAATACACATGGCTGGCCTTGCTCATACCCGAATTTGTTTTCCTTAGTACAATGGTTTCCGAGATCACCAATATCAAATTTGCAAATTTTTTCTGGTGATTTTGCTAAAAAATCACAGGGCGGATTTATATAGTTTAAACCGATTTGCTCTTCATAGGGTTTTAGAAAGTCTTCTAGAATACGGACTTGTTCCTGCCAATTGCCATTACTTCCACTTGTGAACTCAATTAAGTAATGATTCTCTTCTTCCGGAGTCGGACGAATTGTAAGACCTGGAGTGGTACCTATTAAGCTATGCTCAGTTCGCAAGAAAGCTGTTTTTGTGTCAATTCTAGCCCAAAGAAAAGCCTTAAATAGCCCAACGGCAAAACCGACCAGAAAAATGTACAAACAAACGTAATATATGATAATCAACGCCCAGCTTCCTACAGTTCTGCTCATAAATTCTTTGGTCTCACCATTCCAAATGAAAGTACTCACAGATTTCAAAATTGAATGTGATTTTTTTGAGCCAAAGGATTTTATTCTCGATTTGTCGGTAGGATCAAGTGTGGACATTTTCTATTGCTTCTCGAAATTGAACTTAAAGTTGTCTTAAAACAACGTAAATATGATATGAGATGAATTATCGGGGGCCGTATCTACAGGTTAAAAGTTTTCTTCTAAACTAATAAAATATTCAAAACTAAATGGGAACTGAATTTTTATGCATTTTTTTTCTTGTGAATTACTTAAACAGCTTTTTTTAATATGAATCTAATGTTTTAGATTTTATCGGTCAATCATACGTAGTCAGTAGTTTGTAGTAACTAAGACGCCCGAAATAGTTACTTATTTAATAACCAGCTAGCATATCGGTCATGGTAATTCCTAAGACAGAATATTGCATAGAATACATTTTGTAGAGTTATTCGATTGTTTTTAAAGTTTATTCTCCGTGTGAAATGTAAGATTTTACGACAAGCCTATAGTTGTAACTTACTCCAATAAGACAAGATACTTTTATTCTTAAATTCTTTAGTTTCTGATCTATCCATTCATCGGGGTATAAATATAATATTGTTAAGACTTCTTTTCAGAGAATGGTCTGAAATTGCTTAAAAAATAAGAAAATTTTCATATTTCCAAATGTTTCTAACCTATTTTCAACATGTTTTTAAATCTAAAGAAGGCAATGCTCATTTCAAAATACAATTTGATCGATGAGCAAGGCTGAATCTCAGCTATTTAGCGATAGAGAAGGTGCCATCTTATTTGAACATTGAAACCTCAGGACTGGTGGAAAACATATAATGAAATTATGCTCAAGAGACATAAACCTCAAGTCATTGGGCCAGGGCGACCTTAATAGACACACAAAAAAAGAACGAGACAAATATGTTTTTTTTTCCTGAAAAAGGGCTAAAAAATCTTTTTTTGTTTGAATCAAGGTATGTAATCGTAAGCTCCTGGGCAAACAGGTCTCTAATTAAAGTGCCCACAGTAAATGGTACTTATTTTCTATTATCTTTTGCCAATTGACCCTTAAAATCTGAGGGGTGTTCGTAAAAACTTCGGAGGAGGCTTATTCAATTAGAAATTAAATGTTCTCCTTCCTTATGAAGAGTTGAAAGTGATTAGATTGAAGTAAGGTGCAATTTTTCTAAAGTTATATTTCTTTTTAGTATATTTTACAGATCTGTCTCTCTGAAGTCATGACATCATGCCAATTTCCTCGTTAAAATAGTTGTTTGCTCTTTAAAGGGTTAGGAGCTCTGCCAGGAAATGTACTAATGTTAAAATTTTTTAACATATTACTCATAAATAAATCGCTAAAGTTCTAAGTTGGCCGGTTTCCTAGGGATGCGTAAACAAAAGCTTGTGTTTTTTTTAAATAAAGAAATTGATATAACTATTCAATTTTGGGTATCGGACGAAATTAAGTTGGCATGGACCAACTTAAATTGGCCAAAAGACTTCCAATTGGCACAAAACTTGTATATGTAATTCTTGGGCCAAGTGACCCCTCCAAAAAAATAGAAATCGCTGTTTCAGAACACAGATTTAGGAAACCAAATATAGGCGTTCCGTATCGGCTTCAAGATTACATGCACAAAGGGGCACACTCCAATGAAGATAAAAATAAATGTTTGCACGTATTCATGATGTCAGAAAATATTCGTCTCTTATTGTCTACCTCCCGGCATAGTATGTTGTGTGTGTGGTCACATGTGACTTGTTCTTTACATAGGCTATGCTTTTGGTTAATTTCGCTTAAACAGAATTTTTCATTGTTCCAAAAAAAATGTTAGTTCAGGCTGAAGTAGTTAGAATTAACTAACGATGCAATACTAAACTTACTACTTACTTCCAGTCCTTAGTCTTAACTACTTAAAAAAAGCAGTACAGTAAGTACTCGAAAAGGTAAAAAACAGTAAGTACTCAAATACAGTAAGTCTCATTGAAAGAAAACAAACGAAGGGGCCAGAAAACGAGGTGCTGAAAAAAGACAAAATTTGTTTTGTCTCCGATCTTGACTGGGCCTACAACATACTGACAGAAAATAATTTGAAATCATTGAGTTGTATCGATTTCAGACACCCTTAAATGAGTAAAACACTTTTTTTCGATTAGTATGAAAATTACAGGATAGGAGACTGAATAAGGGGGCGTCACTTTTGAAGTTTTGTGTTTTTTAACATAACAGAACTGATCTTTTACTCATAAATCATCTGGAATGTGTTTATTTAAACTCTCAAACAGATAAACTACAACAAAATAGAAAATAAACAGTTTCTTTTAATAGAATGGTGGATTAACATACCTTTACATTGAAGGTGGTCAGAATGTCTCCACCCCTATTTAACAAATCAAGATTGGGAATTGCCACCTTAAGTCTGAAAAAAATAAAATTACACTCTCATTTCTGTTTTAAAAGGAAAAACTAGTCAGAGACAACAATTGACACGAAAATAGTTTATACCATGCATATTGGCTAGATGACGCCTCTGGAACCCCTCGTCCGATTCAAAATCTACTGGTTTTGAGGCTTCTTCTAATTGTATTTTTCATCAAATAAGGTCTCCTAAAATCTAGTCTCTCGCCTCAAGAAGCTTCCAGTGTTGATGTTGATAAAAGCATGTGCACAAGGATCGGTAGCCGCTCATTTCTCGTCAAAGAGAATTGTGTATAACCTAGCCCTGTAAACCGTTTTTTAACGAGGTGTGACTCCATCCTACTGCAAAAGGTAAGGTTCTTAAAATTTTAATAGATAATTTTGTGGATTTTCAACGCAATTCACAAATGTTTTTTTTTCAATTTTGTGAACATGTATTTCCGAGCAATAATGTCAAACGCTGATATTTGCGTTTGAGAATAAGATGATCGAGTTTCAAGATTAGGATGCTAAAAAAAAGGCTATTATTTATATACTAGCTGTTGGGGTGGCGCTTCGCAACACCACCCCCCAAGCCCCTCCGCGCGCGTAAGTCGTTACGCGCCATATAAGTTACGGGCCATTGTAGTTGTCTCCCTGTGTACCACCTATGAATATAGATAGATTAATATATGTGTTTTGAACTACGTAAAACTTGCGAATATACAACATTCTTGGCTTTCCCATTGTCTGTGCATATACAAAGCCTTATGTACTTATAATGACGTCATATGCAAACGCTCTTTTTACAAACAAACAAACATGCATACACACAACTTGTTTTTATATAGATAGATAGATAGATAGATACAATACAAATTAACTGCGTAAAACTTGCGAATATACAACATTCTTCGCTGTCCAATTGTCGCTGCATATAAATAGATTGTCAGGTTTACCGACCTTCGAACATGCAACGTACAATTTTCCATGGGAAAAACAATCAGTATTAAGATCTATACCACGTTTTTCTAATGATTGACCTTGAGCTTTGTTGATGGTGATTGCAAATGCTAATCGAATTGGGAATTGCAATCTTTTAAATTGAAAGGCAGATCCATTGGAATCATGGGAATGCGAGGAATAAGAACAGCCTCACCCTCAAAAGGCCCTGTCAAGATTGTGGTCTCTATTACGTTTTCCATTGTTTTTTTTACGGCAAGTCGCGTGCCATTGCAAAGCTTTGGTGGGTTGATATTTCTTAACAGTATTATTGGTACGCCTATTTTTAGTTGTAGCACGTGTGGTGGAAACCCTGAAAGATCCATGGAATTTAAAAATTCAGATGGATAATTAACCGTCTCATTTGGTTCCAAAACTGTGTCGACTGACTTGTAAAGGACTGCAGCAATTCTTACCAACTGAGCGTTTCGCTTATGAAGAATAATATCTCGAGGTAAAAACTGATCACCGACCATAACGATTGCCACTTCGTATATAGTTGGAGCATTGTATCTACGCACATGTTTGCCAGGAGGCGTTTTGTCAGCGGAAATAACAATTTTATGCGTATCAGTAAGCATCAAATCGATGGCTGTTTTGAACAGACGCACTAAATTATTATTATTAACGTGGAAAAGATGTTGCAATTGGGAAACGATTGTCCTTTCAACGTTGGGAGAAATTTCGCAACGTGCATTCAATTCAGAATTTTTATCACTGATGAAGTACAATTGTAAAAATTTATGATTCTCGCCTGAGAATGGTAGAAGGGACCCCCTCTATGATAAATTTGCCCTTTTACTTTGAAAGTAGACATAAATTGATCTGGATTTTCGATTTGGGCTCAAAACGACGTCATTTGGAAACATTTGGAGTTATATTTTCTGATTTGTGACAAAAAACGCTTAGATTCTGACGTAGTTCCAGTAAGGAAAGTCTTCAATGGGTCTGGTGGTGCAGCCAATAGAGGAAGTTTAACTTTTCCTGAGGCGCAACACATTCCCATTGTTTCACCATTGAATTTCAAGGCCTTGCAATAGGGACAAAGCTTAGACATAGTCCCGATTTGAACACATCTACTCAAGCTATAATCATCGACTGGGCTGTACCTGAATGCCAAGCGATAACTTTTAGGTTGCTCTGATTCCTCGGCACGCTTTCTTTTCTTACTTTCTTTATCAGCAGCAAGCCTGATTTCTTGCTGTTCTTGTGATTCCTCGGCACGCCTTTTTTTTTCACTTTCTCTTTTAGCAGCAAGTCTGGTTTCATGTTGCTCTGGTAGTTCCTCGGCATGCCTTCTTTTTTACTTTCTCTTTTAGTAACAAGTCTGGTTTCATGTTGCTCTGGTAGTTCCTCGGCACGCCTTCTTTTTTCACTTTCTCTTTTAGCAGCAAGTCTGGTTTCGCGTTGCTCTGGTAGTTCCTCGGCACGCTTTCTGTTCTATCTTTCTCTATCAGTCTCAAGCCTGTTTCCTTGCTGTCCTTTTGATTCCTCGGCACGCTTTCTTTTCTTGCTTTCTCTATCAGCCTCAAGCCTGTTTCCTTGCTGTTCTTTTGATTCCTCAGCATGCTTTCTTTTCTTACTTTCTCTATCAGCAGCAAGTTTTTTGGCATAGGCTCTTTGAGCATCTTCCTCGGCTGTTGCCATTGTAAGTTCATCAGTCATTTTACAGTTAAACATTAATAGATTTCTACGTGAACGCATGTCTTAAATATCTTTAATAACGTCACCGTCATACCAAAAATGACGACAACTAATGGGAACTTCCTGGGAGGGTGTAAAGAGGGAGGCTTTAAATAGATTAGGTTGGAGGAGGAGCGTGCGTAGCTGTGTTGGCCTAAGGCGGCTTGGTGCTGCAGTGAGTTATTAGTAGTAGTAGTAGTAGTATATATATCTATATATATATATAAATAAGTTGTCTGTGTGTGGATCTGTGGATCAGGTGACGTCATGTTTGTTCGCATATGACGTCTGAATTATTTCACACTAATACAAAAGAAGAAAAAAACTAAAAAAGGTAAAAACTACAAAAAAAAAACTAAAAAGAAAAAAAACTAAAAAAGCTAAAAAACTAAAAAAAACTAAAAAAAGGTAAAAATCTAATAACTAAAAAAAAACTGAAAAAAATATAAAAAGGCAAAAACTACAAAAAAAATAAAAACTAATAAAAAAACTAAAAAAGCTAAAAAACTAAAAAAACTAAAAAAAACTAAAAAAAGGTAAAAAACTAAAAAAAACTAAAAACTAAAAAAGAAAAAAACTAAAAAAAAGGAAAAAACTGAAAAATAAAAGAGAAAAAGAAAACTAAAAAAATATGAATAAATATATATAAAAATAAGTTGTTTGTGGGTTATGACTGTCTGTCTGTCTGTCGAGTGACGTCGTGTTTGTCCGCATATGACGTCTGAATTATTTCACACTAATACAAAAGAAGAAAAAAAACTAAAAAAGGTAAAAACTACAAAAAAAACTTAAAAGAAAAAAAACTAAAAAACTAAAAAAAGGTAAAAAACTAAAAACTAAAAAAACTGAAAAAACTAAAAAAGGCAAAAACTAAAAAAAAAACTAAAAACTAATAAAAAAACTAAAAAAGCTAAAAAACTAAAAACACTAAAAAAACTAAAAAAAGGTAAAAAACAAAAAAAAACTAAAAACTAAAAAAGAAAAAACTAAAAAAAAGGAAAAAACTGAAAAATAAGAGAAAAAGAAAACTAAAAAAATATTAATAAATATAAAAAATATAAATATAAATATAATATAAATTAGCAATCAACAAAGCACCGAGACACAAATGACGACCGGGACACAGGGAGTATAAATGACGACCAGGACATAAGTAAAAAAAAAAAAACTAAAAAAACTAAAAAATGGTAAAAACTACAAAAGAACTAAAAACTAATAAAAAAACTAAAAAATCTAAAAATCTAAATAAACTAAAAAAGAAAAAAAAAGAAAAGAGGAAAAAAATAAAGGAGAAAAACAAAACTAAAAAACGAATGTATATACAGACCGGGACACCGGGATACAAATGACGACCGGGACACAGGGAATATAAATGACGACCGGGACACAACTACAATGGGGACGCCGGGGGGCACAGGGGGATATAAATGACGACCGGGACACAAGGAATATAAATGACGCCCAGGACACTCAAAGAGAAATCACAGACTGGAACACCGGGACACAGGGAATATAAATGACGACCGGGACACTAGCTGTGTCCCGGTCGTCTATACTAGCTGTTGGGGTGTCCCGGTCGTCTATACTAGCTGTGTCCTACTAGCTGTGACCTATACTAGCTCTGACCTATACTAGCTGTGTATAGTATACTAGCTGTGTCCCGGTCGTCTATACTAGCTGTTGGGGTGGCGCGAAGCGCCACCCCAACAGCTAGTATATATATATATAAATATATATATATACTAGCTGTTGGTGCGGCGCCTAACCTAGTTGGTGGGGCGCTTCGCGCCCCTCCCAAGCCCCCCGCGCGCGTAAGTCATTACGCAACATATTAGTTACGCGCCATTGTAGTTGTGTCCCTGTGTCCCACCTGTGGATGTGACGTCGTGTTTGTCCGCATATAACGTCTGAATTATTTCACACTAATACAAAAGAAGAAAAAAAACTAAAAAAGGTAAAAACTACAAAAAAAAACTAAAAAGAAAAAAACTTAAAAAGCTAAAAAACTAAAAAAAAAACTAAAAAAAGGTAAAAAACTAAAAACTAAAAAAAAACTGAAAAGACTAAAAAAGGCAAAAACTACAAAAAAAACTAAAAACTAATAAAAAAAACTAAAAAAGGTAAAAACTAAAAAAACTAAAAACTAAAAAAGAAAAAAACTAAAAAAAAGGAAAAAACTGAAAAATAAAAGAGAAAAAGAAAACTAAAAAAATATAAATAAAAATAAAAAAAAAAAGATAAAAACTACAAAAAAAACTAAAAAGAAAAAACGAAAAAAAACTAAAAAAGGTAAAAACCTATAAAAAAAACTAAAAAGAAAAAAAAATAAAAAATTTTTTCGTCATATAATATGACGTCTGAATTATTTCATCATATACCAATTCAAAAACAAAAGTATTCAAGCCGATGTAGCTGAGTTGGTAACGCGGTATGTTCCAGGTTCTAGGTTCGAGAGGTTCCAGGTTCGAATCTGAATACAAAAGAAAAAAAAACTAAAAAAGGTAAAAACTACAAAAAAACTAAAAAGAAAATAAACTAAAAAAAAATGAAAAAGCTAAAAAAATAATTAAAAGTATAAAACTA
Organism: Artemia franciscana; assembly: GCF_032884065.1. Taxonomy (NCBI): domain Eukaryota; kingdom Metazoa; phylum Arthropoda; class Branchiopoda; order Anostraca; family Artemiidae; genus Artemia; species Artemia franciscana. The sequence continues at coordinate 20,893,102 of NC_088868.1, forward strand.
AAAAAGAAAAAAAACCTAAAAAATGTAAAAACTACAAAACTAAAAACTAAAAAAAAACAAAAAAAATGTAAAAACTACAGAAAGAACTAAAAAGAAAGAAAGGCTAAAAACTAATAAAAAAAAAACTAAAAACTGAAAAAGAAAAAAAATTTTAAAAAAGGAAAAAAAGTGAAAAATAAAGGAGAAAAAGAAAACTAAAAAAAATAAAAACAAAAATAAGCAAACTACAAAAGGTAAAAACTACAAAAAAAACTAAAAAGAAAAAAGAAAAAACCAAAAAAGCATATATAGTTTATCTTCTATATATATAAAAATAAGTTGTTTGTCTGTCTGTCGACTGACGTCATGTTTGTGTGTCGACTAACGTCATGTTTGTCGACTGACGTCATTATAAGGATTGAGCTGTATGTCGTCATGAAGTTGTTTGTCGTCTGACGTCATGTTTGTCGACTAACGAAACTACAGACCGGGACACAAATGACGTGTTATGTCTGTTATAACGTAATAGAGGCAACAATCTTGACAGGGCCTTTTGAGGGTGAGGCTTTTCTTATTCCACGCATTCTCATGATTCCAATGGATCTGCCTTTTCAACCTAAAAGATTGCAATTCCCAATTTGATTAGATTATTTAGTTTTCAGTCCAGAACCACTAAAGCTATTATGTAAACATCAAAAATATTTATGTTGTCTGAGCAATAATTTTTAGTTTTTATTTCAAAATAGAAAATTACCTGACAATTTTAGAATTATATCTATCTATATATATAAAAATAAGTTGTCTGTCTGTGGATCAGGTGACGTCATGTTTCTGTGTCGACTGGCGTCATTAAGTTAGTTGTCGTAATTTTTGCTATGACGGTGACGTCACTAAAGATATTTAAGACATATATGTTCACGTAGAAATCTATTAATGTTTAAGTTTAAAATGACTGATGAACTTACAATGGCAAAAACCGATGAAGATGCTCAAAGAGTCTATGCCAAAAAACTTGCTGCTGATAGAGAAAGTCAGAAAAGAAAGCGTGCCGAGGAATCAAAAGAACAGCAAGGAAACAGGCTTGAGGCTAAAGAACGCGAAACCGCGCAGTTAGATGAAGATCCACCTGGACAGCGAGAGTCAAAACATATCAAAACTGAAAATGATAGCGATGATGATTGGGTTTGGGATCATGACTTGGATAAGGTCATCAATGCCTACCAGATTTTAGTTAAAAAAAACAAAGTTTCGGCGATATGTATTTCATAGTGAAGCTGAAAAATAAAGAAGAAAGAGAAAACTGAAAAAAGAAAAAATGTAAAAAACTAAAAAATACTAAAAAGAAAAAACACTCAAAGAGAAATTACAGACCGGGACACAAATGACGACCGGGACAGAGGGAATATAAATAACGACCGGGACACTCAAGGAGAAATTACAGACTGGGATACCGGGACACAAATGACGACCGGGACACAGGCAATATAAATGACGACCAGGACACAGGTATTTAAGAATATCGTTCAAAGACAAATTTTTAATTGTAAGAAGACCGTTGAAAGAGAAATTTCTAATTGTAAAATGACTGAAGAACCTACAATGGCAACACCCGAGGAAGCTGCTCAAAACGAATGTATTCTCGCCGAAGTAGCTGAGTTGGTAAAGCGTTATGTTTCAGGTTCTAGGTCCGAGAGGCTCCAGGTTTGAACCTTGGCTTTAGCATTATAACAAAAGAAGAAAAAAACTAAAAAAGGTAAAAACTACAAAAAAACTAAAAAGAAAATATATATATATATATTTATATGTATCATCTTTTCCACAAAAATAATAATTTAGTGCTTCTGCTTTAAAACAGCAATCGAATTGATGCTTCCTGATACGCAACTATCAACAAAGTGGCAATCGTTCTGGTCGGTGATCAGTTCTTACCTCGAGATAATATTCTTTATAGGCGAAACAATCAGTTGACAAGAATTGCTTAAACTCATCGATGCTACGATGCCCTACAATATCCTGACGAATATAAATGACGCCCGGGACACTCAAATAGAAATCACAGACTGGGACACCGGGACACAAATGACGACGGGGACGCAGGGAATATAAATGACGACCCGGACACAGGGACACAACTACAACGGGGACGTCGGGGGCACAGGGGGATATATAAATGACGACGGCAACAAAGGAAATGGTCGATTAGCAATCAGCATCAACAAAGCTCAAGGGCAATCAATAGAATCATGAGGTATAGATCTGAATACGGATTATTCTCCCATGGACCATTATGCGTTGCATGTTCAAGAGTCGGTAAACCTGACAATCTATTTATATGCACAGACGATGGGACAGCAAAGAATGTTGTATATTCGCAAGTTTTACGTAGTTAAATATATATATATATATATATATATATATATATATATATATATATATATATATATATATATATATGGACAAAAAAACTAAAAAGAAATAAAAACTAAAAACTAATAAAAAAAACTAAAAAATCTAAAAATCTAAATAAGCTAAAAAAGAAAAAAAAAAGGAAAAAAATAAAGGAGAAAAACAAAACTAAAAAACGAATGTATATACAGACCGGGACACCGGGATACAAATGATGACCGGGACCCGGGACACAGGGAATATAAATGACGACCGGGACACAGGGACACAACTACAACGGGGACACCGGGGGAAACAGGGGGATGTAAATGACGACCGGGACACCGGGACAGGGAATGGTCGATTAGCAATCACCATCAACAAAGCTCAAGGGCAATCATTAGAATCATGAGGTATAGATCTGAATACAGATTGTTTTCCCATGGACCATTATATGTTGCATGTTCAAGAGTCGGTAAACCTGACAATCTATTTATATGCAAAGACAATGGGACAGCAAAGAATGTTGTATATTCGCAAGTTTTACGTAGTTAAAACCATATATATATATATATATATATCTATATTCACAGGTGGGACATAGGGACACAACTACAATGGCGCGTAACTATTATGGCGCGTAACGACTTACGCGCGAGGGGGGCTTGGGGGGGGCGCGAAGCGCCCCCACCAACTAGGTGTTGGGGTGGCGCGAAGCGCCACCCCAACAGCTAGTATATATATAAAAATAAGTTGTCTGTGGATCTGTGGATCTGTGGATCAGGTGACGTCACCTGAAAAAACTGGATCAGGTGACAAAACTGAAAACTGAAAAAACTAAAAAAAGGCAAAAACTACAAAAAAAACTAAAAACTAATAAAAAAATAAAAAAGCTAAAAAACTAAAAAAACTAAAAAAAGGCAAAAACTACAAAAAAAACTAAAAACTAATAAAAAAGCTAAAAAACTAAAAAAACTAAAAAAGGCAAAAACTACAAAAAAAAACTAAAAACTAATAAAAAAAATAAAAAAGCTAAAAAACTAAAAAAACTAAAAAAACTAAAAAAAGGTAAAAAACTAAAAAAACTAAAAACTAAAAAAAAACTAAAAAAAGGAAAAAACTGAAAAATAAGCTAAAATAAAGGTAAAAACCAATGAAAAACTAAAAAAAACTGAAAAAACTAAAAAAAGGCAAAAACTACAAAAAAACTAAAAACTAATAAAAAAAGTAAAAAAGCTAAAAAACTAAAAAAACTAAAAAAACTAAAAAAAGGTAAAAAACTAAAAAAAATAAAAAATAAAAAAAACTAAAAAAAAGGAAAAAACTGAAAAATAAGCTAAAATAAAGGTAAAAACCAATAAAAAACTAAAAAGAAAAAAAGGAAAAAACTAAAAAAAATTTTCATCTAAAAAACTAAAAAAAACTAAAAAAGGTAAAAACTAAAAGAACTAAAAAAGAAAAAAATAAATGACGACACTCAAAGAGAAAGCGACCAGGACAAAAGGAATTCAGAAAAGAAAGCGTGCCGAGGAATCAAAAGAACAGCAAGGAAACAGGGTTGAGGCTAAAGAACGCAAAACCGCGCAGTTAGATGAAGATCCACCTGGACAACGAGAGTCAAAACATATCAAAACTGAAAATGATAGCGATGATGATTGGGTTTGGGATTTTGACTTGGATAAGGTCAACAATGCCTACCAGATTTTAGTTAAAAAAAAACAAAGGTTCGGCGATATGTATTTCATAGTGAAGCTGAAAAATAAAGAAGAAAAAGAAAACTGGAAAAAGAAAAAATGTAAAAAACTAAAAAATACTAAAAAGAAAAAACACTCAAAGAGAAATTACAGACCGGGACACAAATGACGACCGGGACAGAGGGAATATAAATAACGACCGGGACACTCAAAGAGAAATTACAGACTGGGATACCGGGACACAAATGACGACCGGGACACAGGGAATATAAATGACGACCAGGACACAGGTATTTTAGAATATCGTTCAAAGACAAATTTTTAATTGTAAGAAGACCGTTGAAAGAGAAATTTCTAATTGTAAAATGACTGAAGAACCTACAATGGCAACACCCGAGGAAGCTGCTCAAAACGAATGTATTCAAGCCGAAGTAGCTGAGTTGGTAAAGCGTTATGTTTCAGGTTCT